>NW_010362898.1:129614-151735 GCF_000414095.1 Morus notabilis
TAGACTCAATTAAAATTTCTATGCTTAACAGAAATTATTAGAAATTCATATTGTGTCTGTGTCCTTGTTCCACATAATCTTATTATGCGAAATACACCCATTCAATATCTCACCATATTAATAGTGCGGATAACACCGTTCCATTCTAAATGGGAATGACATGTATTAATAATGTTTTAATTAAAGATTCTGAACTTTAATTAAATTCATCATGAACAATGTTTTTTATTATTATCCTTAAACACTATCCTCTCATATATAACACTTATATACTATGTTTTAAGGTTAGATAAACAATCACGCAATTTTCATTTGATATTCATAAAATATTCATAAATATATGCACATAAAATGATGAATAAACTCTTTTATTAATTAAATAATAAATATCCTATTACATCTCATGCTTCTAGGACACTATTCCCAACATTAAACCCATCCTAGGCGATGCTAGAAGCAGTGCTGAATAGCTGAGATAACTGCTACCGTGTGATTTAGTGAGGATTGTGATCATCAACCCCATATATAAATGTAAGAATTGTAAATTCTGTAAACTCTAAACTTTGGACTTCTAGACCGTGGTTGATGTTTGTAATGTTATTTACATGTTCATGTATGTACAATACTATATATCCTGTGGGTGAAGCCCTGAACGATGCCGGAGGCATAGTTTTAAACCTCTTTTATTAGAAAGTGAGCAAGTCCCCATCACTTTCTTGTAATTTAATTTCAGCCAAAAATGTGAGGCTTGTTTAGAAATTTCCTTAGCAGTGGTTTTGATTATTATACTTCCAAATCTTTAATTACTTTCCTAATCTTGTTTAACTTCTAAACGAGCCTCCACGTCATTAACCCCGGTTTCGGGGTGTGACTCGTTGGTATCAAAGCCTTAGGTTTAGAAACCACAGGATTGTACATACATATGTGACATCAGGTATCCACTAAACAGTCTAGTTTCTTTTCAGTTAAAGAAGATGCCGCCGTGTCGTAGATCCGTTAATCAACCGACACCACTGAATCAAGAATTCATGGATGTCATGTATGCTACTTTTCAAGGGATGGCCACTCAGGCTCAGAATGAGCGACCAGCCGAGGATAGGAAGCATAGTTATTTCCTTGAATTTAGACGTGGGGCTATCCCCACATTCAATAGTGAGGGAGGACCCCAGGAGGCGGAATATTGGTTTGAATCCGTAGTTAAACACCTGAATACCATGGGAATACCAGAGGAATACTGGGTGGAGTTTACGGTGTATAAGCTGGAAGGCCATGCGGGAAGCGTGGGGAGAGGCGGATCGTGTATAACAAAAATTTCAGAAAAACTTTTGAGATACTCTATAGATTATATTAATTTATGCACGAATAAATTAATCGCATTAAATTATATATCAAGAGCTCAATCCGGAAAAATACCTGGAAGCCGACTCGGATGATAACTTGAGTTCTTTGACCACGAACAGTCCTTGCTCCAAGTTTTGTGTTTAGAATACCAAAGGTTTTCACGTCAATTCCTTGATTCCACGTAGACGTGTGTGTGGGCACACGTGAGACAAAACAGGTTTCTTAAACACTCAAATTTTCACAAACACCAACGCATGCACGATGTGGAATTTTTTGGAGAAAAAATTTTGCTCTCTTTTTCCTATGAGTAAATTCGGCCACCAACCAATTTTAGGGCTAAAAATTGTTTCAAAAAATTGTGTCCACAATTTTCTATCATTATCATATTTAAAGAGTATAAGTCAAACTTCAAAACAGAATCAAATCCCTATCTCCAATTTTGAATTTGAAACAAAAAATCCCTTCCCTTTATCCTTTAGGTGGCCGGCCACATCATTAGGGTTTTACCCTGTGTGTGGTGCCAATAACAGATAGGGAAGGAAGAGATTTTATCCTTTATCCAGTAGTCCAATTTTAATTCAAATTCAAATTCGAATTTAAGTCAAACTTAAATTAATTTGAATTCCAAATTGAACAATTTATCAAATAAGTTTAAATGGATAAATCTAGATGTGTTCAAATTCAAATTTAAATAATCACATTATTTAAATAATTAGTTCTCAATTAATTATTTTTCGAATATTCAATTTTAGAATTCCGTAATTCTAAAATCCCCATTTTGCCCTTTGTGTCTGGTAGAATTACAAGGACGACGCGGGGACTAATGGACCTATAATCCCGAGCTCTAATAAAATTAATAATTAATTAAATACTTTAATTAATTAATTAATTCTATTAATTCTAATAGTTACTCCACTATAAACTTGGAATTGCACTCTCAAAATTATAGATATTAATTACTTCTAAACTGTGAAGTGTCCATTTGATATAGTCACTGCATATAGATCAATTCTCCATAAATAATTCATAATTAGAGCTAGGTGAAATAAGTTAACCTTTCTAATTATATCTTCATCCTTGAGTACCATTGATTCTCTGATGGATAGTGATTCATAAAACACATTCATGAACCATAGCGCTCTTACTAATCCAAGTACCGAATCAACACTCAAGAGAATTATTTGTCTACTTCTTTCTCAAGAAGGAATGGATTCCATCTCGTATAATAACATTCCCAGCTACCTATTTCATTATGTCTCCAAAATACAAGGAATAAGATTCAGTGTCTCAGAATCTGTACCGAGTAAATTAAAAGACATAAATCTATAAATAGGAGTTTGTTAAGAACTCAGGATTAAGATCATCCTATATATGACCATCGGTAGACTCAATTAAAATTTCTATGCTTAACGGAAATTATTTGAAATTCATATTATGTCTGTGTCCTTGTTCCACATAATCTTATTATGCGAAATACACTCATTCAATATCTCACCATATTAACAGTGCGGATAACACCGTTCCATTCTAAATAGGAATGACATGTATTAATAATGTTTTAATTAAAGATTCTGAACTTTAATTAAATTCATCATGAACAATGTTTTTGATTATTATCCTTAAATAATATCCTCTCATATATAACACTTATATACTGTGTTTTAAGGTTACATAAACAATCACGTAATTTTCATTTGATATTCATAAAATATTCATAAATATATGCACATAAAATGATGAATAAACTCTTTTATTAATTAAATAATAAATATCCTATTACATCTCATGCTTCTAGGACACCATTCCCAACAAGGAGAAGGCAAGATATTGTGGGAATGAGGTGGGATCAGTTCGAAGCCCTCTTTAATGAACAATACTTCCCTTAGAGTTATCAGGATGAAAAGGCAATGGAGTTTATGTCCTTGCAACAGGGTGATATGACGGTGAGGGAATACGAGACTAAGTTTAATGACTTATCCCGGTTTGCGCCATCTCTGGTGGAGTCTGAACATCTAAAATGCCTTAAATTTGAGAAATGTCTTAAGAATTCTGTAAGGAGACCATTGGTGGCTCTAAGAATTCAAAATTTTTTGGGAATTGGTGGCTGCTGCTACAAGCATGGAGCAAGATAACCTGACTTATTATCAAAACAATGAAGCAGTTGGTCGAGTTTCTATTTCTGGTGGACCTTCTGCTTCAGGCGGGCCACAGCAAAGTGGTAGAAGGAACCGCAATCAGGGAAAGATTAGTGGAGAAATGATCAGTGGTGGCAGTAGTTCATCCTGAAGTGATTGAAGTGGTCCTTATAGACCTAAGTGCCATCATTGTGGGTAGGTTGGCCACATCAGGACGAATTATTCTAATCAAAATCGGCCACTGACTCAACAGCGCCAAAGTGATACTTCCTACTGTCAGGAAAGGCCACTGCAGTTCACACCACCTTACCAGCCACAGCTGCCAACACCAATGCTATTCCCTCATGCGCCAACATACTGACTGCCATATTATCCATAGTTTTGACCTCAAGTGTCGGGATCGGTGCAGATACGTCCACCACAACAATATAGACCAGGGACCCAGAGGTCTAATATTGGTGATAAAGGAAAAGGAAAAGTGCAGGGACAAGCTTATACCCTGACATGAGACAGTTCTGGAAGATATGCCAGCAACACTGTGGTTGAAGGTATGATTCTAATCTCCCACTTTTTAGCACATGTGTTGTTTGATACCAATGCTACTCATTCTTTTATATCAAGTTCTTTTGTTCAAACATTGAAACTAAAATCTGAGAACTTGAAAACCCCGATGATGTTGAACTCCCCACTGGGATGTGTGGAGGTAATTAATGTATGTAGATCGTGGGAAATCATGATTGGGGGTGAGCGATTAAGAGCTAATCTAATTATCCTTCCGATGAGTCTGTTTGACGTGGTGCTCGAAATGGATTAGTTATCAAAATACAGTGCAATTGTTGATTGTTACCGTAGGAGAGTAACTTTGATGACTAATTATGGAGTGGTAATTACTTCTCAAGCAGACATGAACCCAGTCATGGAAGAGCGACTGTTGAGATACAGTGTTGGAGGACGTAGGAACCTAGCTTGCTTTTCTTTCCTTCTTTCTTTAGAAAGTAAACCTGCTGTAATAGAAGATAGTACGAGAATTTCTATGGTGGATGAGTTCACATATGTATTTCTTAATGAGTTACCCGGTTCACCGCCAGATCGAGAAATTGAATTCAGTATTGATTTCATAGTGGGAACGATTCCTATCTCTATTTCTCCTTACCGAATGGCACCTGTAGAAATGAAAGAATTAAAGAAGCAGCTTGGTGAGTTAGCGAAAAAAGGATATATAAGGAATAGCACTTCCTCATGGGGTGCACCTGTTTTGTTTGTGAAGAAGCACGGCGGATCTCTTCGGTTGTGCATTGACTATCGTCAATTGAATAGAGTAACTGTGAAGAATAAATACCTACTGTCGAGGATTGATGGGTTATTCGATCAGTTTAGTGGATCACAATATTACTCTAAGATTGACTTCAGGTTAGGATATCATCAGCTTAAGATTAAGGAGGAAGACATTCTGAAAACTACCTTTAGAACTCGGTATGAGCATTTTGAGTTTCTGGTGATGCCTTTTGGGCTGACGAATGCCCCAGCTGTAATCATGGATTTAATGAACCGGGTCTTTCGGCCTTACTTGGATTAATTTGTGATTGTCTTCATCAATGACATTCTGGTTCATTCAAAGACTTGGGAAGAACATGAGCAGCATTTGAGAATTGTTCTTCAGACTCTTCATGAACACTAATTGTATGCGAAGAAAGAGAAGTGTGACTTCTGGTTGACATAGTGAAGTTCCTTAGACATGTGATATCAGGACAAAGAATTTATGTAGATCCTTCCAAGATCGAGACTGTATTACAGTGGGAAAGGCCAAAGAATGTGACAGAGATTCGAAGTTTCTTCGGACTAGCAAGATACTATCGGTGTTTCGTACAGGACTTCTCGAGCATTGCTGCACTAATGACTCAGTTGACCAAGAAAGAAGTCAGATTCAAATGGAACGCTAAGTGTGAACATGCCTTTCAGGAATTGAAGGCCAAGCCGACAAGTGCACCAGTCCTGACTATACCCAACAGCGAAGAGCCATATGAGCTTTATTCTGACGCCTCGAGGAGTGGACTTGGATGTGTTTTGATGCGAGGTGCATGTGTTGTAGCTTACACATATCGCCAATTGAAGCCACATGAATAGAACTACCCCACTCATGATTTGGAGCTAGTAGCGGTAATATTTGCTCTAAAGATATGGAGATGTTATCTCTATGGAGCAAAGTTTCAGGTCTTCTCTGACCACAAGAGTTTGAAGTACTTGTTTACTTAGAAAGATCTAAATCTCAGGCAGAGGAAATGGACATAATATATGGAAGATTATGACTTCACACTACAATATGATCCGGGAAAAGCTAATGTGGTAGCTGATGCCCTTAGCAGGAAGATTTCAGGAACTTTAGCGTCACTAACTATGGAAGATTGGAAAAGAACTGAAGTAGTAAACGATTATGATCTTCAATACTACGAGGATTATAACCAGGCAATGGTGTATAATCTGATCTCCACATCAGCTCTTGTGCAACAAGTTAAGCATAATCAATGGCATGATCCTCATCTCCAAGGAATTTGGATTCGAATCCAGAATGGAGAGCAACTTGAGGATTGAAGAATCTGAGAGGATGAAGCACTTTATTTTCGCAACCAGCTAGCTGTTCCTAAGGTAGGCGAGATCAAGAAGACAATTTTGCATGAGGCCCATAAATCACGGTACACTATTCATCTTGGAAGTACTAAGATGTACCAAGATCTTAAAAGACAATACTAGTGGAGAGGTATGAAGAAAGACATTCGTGAGTATGTTTCAGAATGTGTAATTTGTGTCTGAATTAAAGTAGAACACCAGAAACCTGCGGGAGAATTGCAGCCTCTACCTGTCCCGAGATGAAAAGGGGAACACATTACCATGGACTTTCTGGTTGGACTCTCGAGGACTGCGCAGAAACACGATGCCATCTAGGTGGTGGTAGATGGGTTAACGAAAAGTGCATATTTCATACCGTTCTGTGTGACATATTCCTGAAAGATTCTGGCAGAGTTGTACTTAGAGCACATCGTGAGACTTCACAGGGTAGCGTTATCTATTACGTTTGATCGCGATACTCGCTTTAATGCAAGGTATTGGAAAAGTTTCCAGAAAGCCATGTGAACAGAATTAAATTTTAGTACAACATTCATCCTCAGACTGATGTGCAATCCGAAAGAGTTATTCAGATTCTTAAGGATATGCTTCGTGCTTATATTCTGGATTTTGGTGGAAACTGAAAGAAATAGCTTCACCTTGCTGAATTTGCTTATAATAACAACTATCAGGCCAGTATCGGCATGACACCATTTGAAGATCTTTTTGGTCGACCTTATAGATCACCTGTTTGTTGGCTGGAACTAGAAGATTAACTTACTACTGGACCATAAGTTATTTAAGAGAATAACGAGAAGATAGCTCTTATTCAAGAGCGATTATTAACAGCTCAAAGTCGCCAAAAGAGCTATGCTGACAGAAGGCGTAAAGCTTTGAAATTCCAAGAAGGTGACTTCATTTTGTTGAAGGTTTCTCCACGCAAAGGAGTTGTTCATTTTGGAGTAAAAGGGAAACTTGCGCCATGGTACGTTGGACCATTCCAGATTATGCAACGAGTTGGTGTCGTGGCGTATCATTTGGCCTTACTGCCTGAGTTATCTCACGTGCATGACGTGTTTCATGTCTCCATGCTTCGTAAATGTCAACCTGATCCGAAAGCCGTGGTACAATGGTATGACGTTCCGATACAGTATGACGCGACATATGAGGAAGCACCAGTTCAGATTATTGATCGAAAGATGAAGAGTTTGTGTCATCGTGAGATCCCATTAGTAAAAGTTTTATGACAGCACCATGGAGTTGAGGAAGCGACATGGGAGCTTGAAGCGACGATACAGGAGCAGTATCCGCATCTGTTTGCAGTTTGAGGTAAGTCCTAATTTCGAGGATGAAATTCTTTAAGGGGGCGGTTGTAACACCTCGAGAAATTAAACGAGATTAATTTAGGTAATTAAGATTTATTAGTGTGCCTAATCTGGTTTAATTAGATAATTATGTTCATTAAATGTTTCTGACGTGTAAATTTAAATATTTCCAAGGGATTTAAATATTGTCAATATTTATATTTTCCTCCCAGAAGTGTGTGTAGACACATTTCCTGAACTGTCTTCTTAAATATTTTGGCACTTGTTTTCTTTTCTTTTCCTTTTTCTTTTTCTTCCTTTTTTATTTTTCCTTCTTGTGCACTCTCTATCTATTTCTCTCGTTCTCTCACACTCTCTCCCATTTTTGTCTTAAATCAACCAGATTTCAAAACAAAGAAGAATTTCAAGGAGTTTTCAATGTCAAGAGAAGGATTTGAGGTAAAATTTCTGAAAACTTCTCTTGAATCTCAGATTTTTCGGTTAGAAAACTTATTTTTGGTTCGAAATGGATTTTCATGGATTTTGAGTAAAATCCCGGTAGAAATTGGGGATCATTGGTTCTTTGGGCTTGATTTGTAACTAGAACCTGGATTTAACTGTTTCCCCTTGAAATATTACGGATTTGAACTCGAGATTGCAGGTTTTGGCTGGATTTTCTTCGAATCGGGCCTGTTGGTCGAACTACTTAGTTCCCACCGGTCAACCGGACCGGTCAACCAGTTCCTCCTCCACCGGCCGACCGGTGGAGAATAACCTCTCTGTCACCGGTCGACCGGTGCGCACGGGGTTTGACCCAGGTTTGTCCAAAAATGTTGTCTTGACCTTGATTTTTCGAAGAGAACCCAAATTAGCTTCATTTGGAGACCTAAAATAGATGGATTAGCATCTTTAATCCATGTTTTGGAATCAAAACCCTTGGAATGATGATTTGAAACATAAAATGATTTATGAAATCGGTAATTGAATCAAGGCACAATGATAGGAAATCAAAGTGTATAATTGAGATTGAATTGCTTTAGGAATGATAATTGGATCCTAAAGTTTTGTTTTATATTAGTGCTAGTTGAGGAGTCGAATTGAAAGCTTTGAGGAAGCAAAAGCCAGAATAGTGCAACGCTAGCCACATGTTTGGTACTTGAGAGGTAGGATTCCTTATCATTTTCTTTGATAGCCTGTTTTTAAAAGAGTTTTGGCCTTGCAAATATTTTAAAGAAAGAAAGAAAAGTAATTTAACACAATAGTTTGATTTTAGCTATTGGAATTATAATGAACTATTTCAGAATTTTTAATGATAGATTTCTTAAGATAAGAGATCTTGCGAATCGGTAAACCTGTTGATGGCCTAGATAGGATATGAAGAGTGTATCATTGGGGGCAGAAACCGAAACCCGGACCGGGCCACTACGGTAGTGATAAAGCTTGTGCTTATGGTTGTGTAAATAATTGATCAGAGGATAAATTACTTGTTGATGCCTGTAATACCAAAATTTTAAGTTTATATTTCATTTCAGAAAAAAGATGTGAGGTTCCGGCTATTGTGTTGGAATTGACTATCTATATTTACTTGCTTATTTATTCATTTACTTACTCGTTCATTTATTTACTTGTTTATAAAATTTATTTCAAAATACATCCTACTGGGCATTTCGCTCACGTTTTATTTGTTTTTATAAATATTAAACCCCTCCCAGGCGACGCTAGGAGTAGTGCTGAATAGTTGAGATAACTGCTACCGCCTGATTTTGTGAGGATTGTGATCATCATCCCTGTGTATAAATGTAAGAATTGTAAATTTTGTAAACTCTGAACTTTAGACTTCTAGACTGTGGTTGATGTCTATAATGTTATTGACATGTTCATGTATGTACAATACTGTATATCATGTGGGTGAAGTCCTGAACGATGCCGGAGGCTTAGTTTTAAACCTTTTTTTATCAGAAAGTGAGCAAGTCCCCATAATGTGGGGCTTGTTTAGAAATTTCCTTAATATTTTAACTTTGGTTTTGATTATTATACTTCTAAATGTTTAATTACTTTCTTAATCTTGTTTAACTTCTAAATGAGCCTCCACGTCACTAACCCCGGTTTCGGGGCGTGACAAATATAGTTTTCAAAAGAATCCCTACTTAATTTTTTCATTGTGCAATCCTTATTATTTTAAAGTTATTCTTAACTAACGACTAACTAAGGTCTCTATTATTAAAAAAACATAAGTAATAATACAATAATTAAAACTTAATACATTAGAACCTATAGAATTTCCTCCACGTGGCACGTGACCTCAATTAGTATAATTAAAGGTGTCAACTTCACATGAAAAGGTAAAAAGAATAATTGTTTCATTTCTAATCACGTACTTTTTACTTAAAAACCTTAAGATAACTTGGCGGGACCTATATAATAAGAAATGGGGAAAAGGATTAATGTCAATTATTCTTACACCTTTGATATTAATTCTCAGTTAAAGAGAAAGAAGCTATAGGTATATCCTTCACTCCTTACGTTGATTATCAATTTATATAAACATTCTCTAATCTTTCATAATCATTAACAAATATAATTAGTTCCACTTGAGGCCTTTATAAATTATATATATATATATATATGAACTTGAAGGAGGTGAGTTAGTGAGATGTGAAATTACAGTTAGATTATCAACAAGTACAACCACTAAATACAAAATTCAAACAATTTTTTTTTCTAGAAACAATTACAGTTAGGGACCTTTTTCGGTACACTAACGTACTGGTAGATCACTTTTTTGTCCATCAAATCTACATAAAATTACGTAAAAATAAAAAAAATACACAAATTTAACAATTAGAAAAATTTAACATATCTTAAGCGCACTATTCTTCTAATTAGTATATATGTAAAAATAAATTATATTTCTTTTTACTATCGAATACTCTTGTGGAAAGTCATGAGTGTGGACTACAGCGGCATTGACCATACGAATAACAACACAAGGACAAACAATGCCACCACATAAGAAGGGATAGACAAAACAGCTAAACAATTCAATTGTCATTAGTGCTGTGTGTATTCCATTCTCATAGCGGCAGTTGGGAATCAATACAACAGTACTATGGTTGTTTTTTTTTTTTTCTTTTTTTTCTTTTTCTTTTTTTTTATAACGTACAGTTGTATATGTTGGCCTGATAGAGGAATTAAATACTGTTTAAATGCAAGGACCCCAAATAATAATGTCTCATAAAGGCAATTTGCAGGACATATAGGGAAAACTTTCCACATATAATAAAGTATCAAAAACTATACATCTATCCTTCCCTTTCCAAGCCTCTTGCTTTCCAGGCACCATAAAATGCCTAAATCTATGTCCTTAAAAAGCTACCTATTTCACCTACTTCCCTTTCCTCAGATCGCATTAAATAAATTAATATTCGGAGAAATATTTCAAACCTACGTGTGTTGTTTGGTCATCATCTTTACTACTTTTTTTTTTGTTGCTAAAACATCATATTACTTTTTTAATAAAGAAAAGAAATTTCATTCAACTCAAATAAATATTACAATTACGTATATTCTTATAAAAATATCGGTTATAATAAACAAGACAATCTAACTGTTATTTCTACCAAAAAGATATAGAGTATTTCTTTTTCATGCACACTCTATTAGCACATGTACGTAATTCCACAAAGAAAATACAAGAAATAAATGTTTAACTTTGATACAGTAAATATACTGTCTATGTCGTTTTTTGTCCGCGTAAAATCTTATAGCTAGAACTGACACTCAAAAGTACTTGCATATATATGACAGGAAATTACCAAAAAACATAAAAACATAAAAACAAAAAACAAAACAAAACGAAAAAAAGAAATAATGAATCACAATCAGGGTAAATTCTAAGGCTCGTTCACTTCGTTGATTCGAGTTTAGAATTTAAGTTTTTCTACAGTAAAAAGCTCTCACAAACAATCATATCTAACTTTTTTGCTACAGTAAAAAGCTTTCACATAAAATCACATCTCAACTCGAATTCTAAACTCGAATCAGCGAAGTGAACGAGGCCTAAGTTGTGCGAAGTACTGATCACCACTATAGAATGAGATCTATTTGTATGCATATATTTTTGTATTTATTATGAAAATACTAAGACTAAAAAATAGAAGAAAAAATAATAAACAAATCTTACCAGAGAAATAATTCTCTAACGATCTTCCTCTCCACTCTTCAGTATGGAGATTCGGAACTAACATAAGAAGAGAAGATGGAGGGGGGAAAAAAGAAGGATTGTTGACAAAGCCTAAAACTTTTTTTTTTTTTTTTGTTTTGCTGAATCAAAAGCAAAAACTTAGACGTGACTTGCCCGGTCCACATACTTTCAGCAAAGAAAGAAAAAAAGCAAAAAACAAGCATTTATTTATATATTATTTATATATTGGCAGTACTGGTAATTTGGCATGAAAATTATTTGAGAGACACTTCCTCTAGTAACAAAGGAAACATGATATAATCCTACTCTACAGTCCACACATGTATGGTGGTCTCCGATCCCAAAAGCAAAAAACATATACTATAGCAGTATAACATTAATATCACATTAATTAGCTAGTACCCCATAGATTAATTAGGGCAACCTATCACTATATTAAATAATATAACATTTAACATATAGTAATGCATGCATGAGATGATGAGAGTACGTCCTATGATATTATCAAACAGCGTACGATTAAGCAATAACAAACATCACCAAGATTTCCAAGATCAACAATACGAACTAATTCACATCCTAGGCAAAATAACAGCCTTGAGAGGATTCTTCATGACAACCGTGAAGGCAAACGTCTCGGTCGGATCCGGCGGGCCGTTCGGAACCGGCAACCACTTGAAGGCGTGAACCATCTTGGCCAGCAGCAGGTTGATATGCAAAGTGCCCAAAGTCCACGCAGGGCAGATCCTCCTCCCGGCGCCAAACGGCACCATCCTCACTCCCTTCGTCCCCGTCACGTCGACATCGACCCCGTCGCCATCCAAGAACCTCTCCGGTCGGAACTCCATCGGGTCCTTCCACATGTCGGGATCCTCCGTCAGCCACGCCGTGTAGAACTCCACGCTGGCGTCCGCAGGCACCGTGTACCCGCCGAGCTTCGTGTCCTTTACCGCCGCGTGTGACAACACGAAGTGGCTCCGCGGGGGGCGCCCGGAAGCGCCCCTCCCCCCACCAACCCGCAGATCTTCGGGTCCTTTACCGCCGCGTGTGACAACACGAAGTGGCTCGGCGGGTGCCGCCGGAACGTCTCCTTCACCACTGCACCGAGATAAGCCATCTTCTCAACATCACTCTCCAAAACGACACCGTCTTTTCCAACGGTCACCACAATCTCCTTGTAAAGCTTCTCCTGAACGCTGTGATCCGTCACAAGATGAAACAGTGCCCACTCCGCCGCCGTTGCACTTGTATCCGTCCCGGCATTTATGATCTCCGAGCAAAGCGTGACGAGCTCTTCCTCTCCCAATCTCCCTCTCCCAGGCGCTTCGAGATCGAAAAGCGAATCGATGTACGCCGCTCCGACGGGACTCACCATCTCCTCGTCGACTTTTCCTCCGCTCTCAATGAACTTCCTCCGGTTCCTTATCAGCGGAACCAAACACTCCAACTGCTTCCTCCTCAGCTCCTTCGCTGCCCTCACTTGCCTCCGGAAAAGCGGCGTCAAAACCGGCAAGAAATCCGGAAGCTTCGGAGTCGTGATCATCATCACGTCCTTAAGCACGCTCTCGATGTGCCTGATCCTTTCCTCCGATATCTTCGCTCCGAAGCAAAGGCATATCAAGACGCTGCAGATCGTCATGCGACAGTTGCTCATGACCTCAACAACGCCGTTTTCCAAAGCCTCCTTTCGAAGCCGCTTCATGTGGTTCTCCATAGCCCAGCTTCGTATCCAGCTGCACTGCCGTATTCTCGCCGGGTTGATCAGCTCCGTCACGAAGTTCCGCCGTAGGGCCCGCCAGAGCGGGCCGTACTCGGCAGAGTTGATGGCGCATTTCCCGACGCTGAAGATGAGGCGGATCGGGGAGTCGGCAGGGCGGCTGGCGAACTCCGGGCCGCGCTGGACCAGGGCCTCGTGGATGAGCTCGGAGCTGGTGACGATGATGAGCGTTCGCTGGCCCATTTGCATGGTGAAGATTGGGCCGTACTTTTTCCTCAGGTCGCGCATGAGGAAGATGAATGGACGCGGCTGGAGGATGACTTTCATTAGGTTTCCGACGAGAGGCCAGCCCGGTGGGCCCGGCGGGAGATTCTTTGGTCCCCCGCCGGTGACGGACCAGTGTTTCCACCATAGACGGAGGAAGAGGAGAGCCGCGAAGAGGATAACAATATCGATGATCTCCATTATAATGCAACTGAAGAAGACGAAGAAGAAGGTGTGTAAACTGAAAAAGGTGGTGAAATGAAGGGTGGTTTATAAGAGATAAAAGGGAAGCGTTTATGGATTGGTTGGGGTGATTCCGCAATTGAATGAGCTCTATCTACCGAGGCCAATCGTATTCAATTACTTGTTCTGACACATACAATAGCTGTTCGTACGGACTGCTAGGGTTAATTACACTAGGGTTAAAAAAAAGACTCTGTGCTTCGTGTTTTATTGACCGTAAATAGTCAATGAGCTTCTTGATAGGTGATTTTTATCCTGAAAGGAAGCGTCTCACTTAGACTTGTTCACTTCGTTAATTTGAGTTTTTAATTTGAGTTGAGATATAATTTTATGTAAAAACTTTTTATTATAGTAAAAAATTTAGATGTGATTATTTCTAAGAGCTTCTTAATGTAGCAAAACTCAAATTCTAAACTCAAATCGGCGAAATGAACTGCCTTAATATTTCTATATACGGCGATATAGAGCCCGGCGATTCATCCTGAATGTATATATCCACTATTAGATCATTTATATTCGTTAGATTTCAATATATTTTCGTAGTACTTTGTTTGATTTTGATATGAGATGATGTTTAATACACATTGCTTATTAGTGTTTGATCACGTAACGATTAAAATGTATTGGAGCTCATGAATTTGTTCTGTGTATAGACTGGAAATTTCCAAGTTCTGATTAGATAGATTGGAGGGTGAAGAAGGATGAAAAGGGATAGATTGGTTACATAGGTAGGGTACTGGGTTGGTTGTGTTTGTGTCACGACCCTAAAGATAGGGCCATGATTATTGGGATTTAATTTAAAATTTAACTTAATTAAACTAGACTGTTTAACAAAATCACAAAAATAAATACATAAATATCAATATAGTTTGCTCCGTAGACTTTCTTTCACAAATAATATTTAAAACAATCCATAAAGTCCAAGAAAAATAGTACAACTCTGGGACAATGTCGATCAATACAGTTTATATATAGAAATACAATACATCTTAGAATTAAAACTGTAAATATGAAATAAACGTACTGTTTCGATCCTCGTGCCTTCAATCCATTGGCATGCACTTGTCGCGCTATAAATCTAAACCGCTAACTCTGGAAGAGGGTTTAAAACATTGAAAACATAATAGTAAAAGTGAGCGGAATGCCCAATAAGATACAATTTTATAAAACATTGTAAAGAAAGGTACTCATGGTCTAAAGACATACACCCGGAACTGATCATATAATTTTATAAAATATTGTAAATAAAGATACTCACGCTTCGAAGACATACACCCGAAACTGATCATACAATTTTAAAAACATTGTAAATAAAGGTATTCACGGTCCGAAGACAATAACCTGGAACTGATTATCCTTGTTAGATAAAGAAAATACTCACGTATAGTAGAAAAATATTTGTAAAATGAAAATATACAGAGTCATAACACCACTGAGCAAGAAGTGGATCCGTACGGGTTTCGGGTCCTGCCCCCAAGGACACGATTCCCATATCCCGATCTCTGAGGCCACACTGCGTTTTATTATTTCTTAAAATATTTCATTTTAAGAAATGATATTTTTTAAAAATCTCATTTCCAAAAATCATTGGAAAGTCAATAACATTATTCATGTTATTCCTTTAAAATCATTTTTTTTTCAACATGTTTTGTTCTAAAACATTTTCATTGGCCAAAACCATTTAAAGTAAGGCTAATAAGGATATGGACAAGAATATCCTACCTCTTAGCAATTTAATATGATAACTTCATGATGTCCAACCGTCTATTCTTGAAGCTCCACGGCTCACTCTGAACCTCAATTCAATTCACCTCGATCTGCGTGCACAATTCGATAGACTTTTTAACGAAGTCGAATTGACACAAATGGAGGTCACTGTTACGTTTAGCACGTCGAAACGAGTTAGGATATGGTCTTAGATCTTCGATCAGATGTCGGGAACCTCAAGAACTGAGACACTCTGGAATCCGGCCACCGGCGGCGGTGAAGGTTGCTGATTAACGCCCAAAAGTGATGCTCACAAGCGGTCAATTGTAGCACAGAAGGGTGGTCGTATCCACAGAGAGATAACAAAATAACAAAAATGACTGACAGAATAAGAGCGTTAGAGAAAAGTGAATTAAAGAAAAATGAGAGTTTTTGGGATTTTTGTTGCAAATAAAATAGAAATGATGGAATTTTTATGAAGAAAATGCAATAATAAAAATGGTAAGGTGTCGAGAATTCCTAATACTCACCAATTCAAGTTTTGATTCACAAAATAAAATAATCGAATAAATTAAATCTCCATGTTGACTTCGAAAATATTATTACTACAAGTTATCCAAAATCGACAATATATCAATTTGATAATATTGCAGTAAAAGACAATTTGTAAAATAATTGAAATAACAAAACAATGCGTGACATAATTACATAAGAAAAGCGTGACTGAACTTATATAAAAATTGGCACACCCCCTTGCAAAACATTCTCACAAGTTCTAGAGAGAAAATATGAGACTGACAGCAAGACGACAGAAAATTGAATATTCAAAGCTTCCAAAAATCTTAGGCTAACCCCTTTATTTATAGTGTTCAGAGGTTGTCTGTCAAATAAGGAAATAAATAGTAAAACTATAAAATTACAAAAGAAAAGGAAACAAAATAAAATTACACATAAATTAGGAGAAATCATATATTTGATTTGGGAAGAAATCTGGTAATTTGTTCTGATTTTTGGGGAAGGAATTCATATTCAGCACAGGAGGGACACGTGTCGAAGCTTCATTGGCAGTGAGGAGAAAACGCGCCACGTGTCGCGCTCGGAGTGGAGGAAGGGCGCTGGCGTGTGCTGGCAGAATGCTGTCGCGTGGACAGCTGGCGCGCGCAGGATGGACGGAGGGCTGGCACGCTGACATGCGGGACCCACGCTTCAAAGAGTTGTTGGACGCGCGGTGATGGCTCCGTGGAAGGAATGCGCTCGCTGAGGAACGGGCGTGCTGGGGACGCGCGCGAGGAAGAGTCAGGGAGCGTGGAAGTGCTGGGACCCACGCGGACTGATGCGACTTGGCCGGCTCAGCTACTCGGCTCAATCGGCTCGGCTTTCTCTCTGATGGCTTGGCTCCGGATGGGTGAAAATATAGCTTTCATGGCTTATTTTTGTGTGGCTTTTTACACTGCTTTTTATCTGTAAATAATTAAGCAGAAACTAGACAAATTCCAATTAAAAATATTATGAATAAAAATAATGGAATTGTTTAATTAAAGCTTATATATTTTAATATTGTGTAAATCAAAAGTAATATTTAGGGTGCATTTTCATGCACTAATCACAACCCTCAACCAGCTTATTGCTAGTCTCTAGCAATCCAAGCGCAAGAGAAATCATGTCACAAAGAAAATCTAAGTCTCAACTTGCTTAGTCACCTGAGTATTTCAAACAAACTGTTAGCAAGAAGTCAAAAGATACTATCAAGATTATTTCAGTCATAACTCCAGAGTCGTGTGTGTGTGCTCCAAACCGTAACCTTCTTACCACTAACCATAACACATGCAACTTTGAAAAATTCACCAAGCAGAAGTCTCAACTCTATTGATCTCACAGGTGTCAGAAATATTTAAGTGTAAAGGTTTTCTCTCATGGAGTTGAAAGTGAAACAATCAACGCTCAGTGTGTGGAAGGTCAAATTTAGGACAAACAGTCAAACGAACATTGACCAAAAGATAGGTTAATCAACTACTAGAACATTCCACCATTCTTACCACAAACCAGCTTTTGGGATTTCATTTAGGTCAAACAGAAATTTACAAAAACGAACAAAGAGCCAAAAAAAATGCATAGGAATATTACTTTTTTTTTTTGGCAAGAGACAACCTGCAATAATGAAGTGAATGTAGAAAGGTGTTCTTTTGACAAACTACTATATAGCATCAAATGTGATTAACACCAAACTACAGGATCTATGAAATGTTGCTCTTGCTAAGTTTTTTTTTTTTTTTTTGAAAAGTAAGAAATGAGGCTCTATTACATAGAATCATTCCTATCTAACCCAAAATCCATCCCTCAAGCATATGCACCAAGCATACCACTAACCATGTAATGTTGTTCTATCAGTGATTTTACCAGCTCAAAAGATCAATGAAAGTTCAAAAGTCATTTTCTCAACTCTCTTAACTCACTAAAAATCAAGCACTTAAACTCGGGAATTTTCTCAGCTGACATGTATTAACATCCATCTTACCACAAGGTTTAGCATGTGCAAAAAGAAACTTTAGAAGTCATTTCTTAGTAACCAAGACATCAAAAATCGACTCAAACCAAACATTTTGAAATCATACTCAGATAACTTCACAAAAATTTTAACCCAAATATCAACATGACAAAAATCACTCTTACGCATGAATATGCTTACCACCCCCAACCAAAATCAGACAGTGTCCTCAGTGTCAAAAATTATGGAAATATAGAGAAAGAAGACACATGGACGATGGGTATTCCACATATGAGCACAGCTTGAGCTTCCTAATATGATTCTCCAAAAACACACATAAAAAAAATGTCAAAAGAAACAAAGAAAACAAAAAAATGAAAATATGGTACAGGAGATGTGAGCAAACTACTCAGGGCTGGTAAACGGCGTCGTCGAGAATGCTCTTTTCAACCTGGTTCACTCGCTCTAAGTAATTTTTCAGACGCTGGCCATTTACTTTGAAGATTCTCCCATCGGTCGGGTCCTCAACCTCGACAGCACCATTGGGAAAATTGCGTTTTACTACGAACAGGCCAGTCCACCGCGACCTCAACTTACGGGGTGGAGATGCAAATGGGAATCATAGAGATGAACCCGTTGATTCGGCTCAAAATTCTTCCTTAGGATCTGTTTATCATGAGTCGCTTTCATTTTTACCTTGATCCTAGAATTATGCTCTTTCAGCATGTCGATCAATCGTTGTTCTTGCAATGAATCGAGTTTAGATGACATGATGACTGGGAATGTGTCTTCATCTCCCAAGAATGCATGTTTTAAGCCCTCAGGTGGTTGGGCTAGCTTAACTTTTGGAGCCTCCTCGGTGGATGATTTCAGTTTTTCTCCTTCTGTTGGGAGCTCTTGAAAACATGGTGACCCAAACTTGGTTCCTCTGTCCTGTGATTCTTTGAAAATGGCAGCAATGGTAGCCACCTCACAAGGATCGGAACTCTCAGATTCAGAATTTTGGATGAGGTTTTCAAGATCTTCAGAGTTGCTTTGTGGCAGAACCTCCTCCTCGACAAGTGTGTCGATCATAAATGTTTGGTGACATTCGTCGTCATCACGTGGTTGCTTTTAAATATGAAAAATATTCACCTCAAGGGTCATATTCCCGAAAGATATCTTCATGAGACCATTCCTACAATTGATAAGTGCGTTTGCTGTGGCAAGAAAAGGTCTTCCCAGAATGATGGGAATGGATGACTCCATATTCACCACAGATTGTGTATCCAAGACAAGAAAGTCTACGGGGTAATAAAACTTGTCGACTTGCAACAAAACGTCTTCCACTATTCCCCGTGGTCTCTTAATGGATCTATCGGCCAGTTGTAGAACCACAGATGTGGGCTTAATCTCTCCAAGACCCAATTACAAGTAGACCGAATAAGGCATGAGGTTCACGCTCGATCCTAAGTCTAGTAAGGCTTGGCCGAATTCATGTGTCCCGATCTGACAAGAAATGGTAGGACAACCTGGATCCTTATACTTCGACGGTGTTTTCTGCTCAATCACTGCGCTCCCTTGTTCCGTCAAGAATGCAGTCTTCTTGACGTGGTGCTTTCTCTTTATGGTGCACAGATCCTTGATAACCTTGGCGTAGGCTGGCACTTACTTGATCACGTGTAGTAAGGGAAGATTGATCTTCAATTGTGTCAAGTGCTCCAGGATCTCACTTTGATTTTCTGGCACTTTCCCAGCAGGTCGGAGAGCTTGGGGAAAAGGCACCTTTACCGGAATTTTAGTTGGCTCTTCTTTCTCTTGAGCTGATTCCTCATTACTCAAAGTGGTTGTACTTGTCGATGGCGTGTCTAAATTCTTAGCTCTTCGAGTAGAGATGGCGTTAACTTCCTTGATATTTTGACCTTCAGAGTTGGAAGTTTGAGCCATGTGTTGTCCTCTCAAATTGGACTAGGCTTGTGATGGAAATCTACCGCGCTCCTGAACGGTTAAAGCTTTTGTCAGCTTTATGATCTGACTTTTGATTTCCTTGTTCTCTTCCACCAGCTTTGTGAACGGTTGGATCATCGGAACCACTCCTTATCTCCTCAGACGGCGGCGGCGGCTCCGTGTTCCGGCAATCGGTGGCGGGACCGTGAAATGGCCATAGGGGTTTTTCTCAGCGTTCTTCTCTAAGTCCATTGACACTGGCGGTGTCGAAAACGGAGGCCGGGAAGGAGGTGAACAGCAGCGACAGTGGTGGGAACTCCGACCACCATGGACGGTGGTGCTCCGGCTAGAATCGAGCTGTGAAACAGAATGAGTTTTCTTCGTCTCTTCGAGCTGTGCCCATAGGGACCGGAATCACTCCGATCGGAGGTTGACAACAAAGTTACGACGGCGAGAAGTTTCGATAGTTTTCGGACATTTTGCCGTGATTGTGGCTGTTTCCAGCGGAGATGAAAGTTGTGCGGCATGTCAACGAGTCCAGCTCATCGAGAGATTTCTGATGGTGTGGGCGGTGTTGCGAAACGACACCGGAATCTCATCGGTGGTAAGTGACCGGCGTGGAGAAAGTGAACGTGGGAGAGAGAGAGTAGGAGAGAAAAAGGAGAAAAAAGAAGAAAAAGGGAAAAAAAAAAGAAGAAAAATGGACATGGACTTTCTGTATAAATTTAATAATTAGTTCAATTTGAATAGAGTATGCAATGACTCATTATTTATATTCTGAAAAAATTGGTTATTGACACTTAAAAATGTTTGAAAGACAACAATGTCAATTTCAAAAGAATCATTTTTAAAGGTAAAGAGTCATTTACATGATAATTATAATTAAAAATCTTTTACTAATATCAAATTAATTAATACTAATCACCAAATTTAATTAATTAATCACAATGAATTTAATCATATGTTACAGTTTGCATCCACCAAAATTTAAAGTATTTTCACTAAAGGGGCACGCCTTTCATTTCTCTCCGAGCCTTTCCCACTTACTTATAAGGTAAGGGCGTACTTTTAGAAGTACCCAGGTCCATAACATTTTCTGTGATAATTATTTGACGGTTTCAATAGGGCAGTAAAGGATTGTATAATCAGTATATTTTGTATTTTTAACAAGAAAATGTGTGTGTGAATAAGAGGAAATCCTCCTACCATGGGGCACCCAGCACTAATGGGTGCATTTATAATTAACTCACGAATTTATTTTTGGTGAACCAGAGGAATATTGCTTTTAGAGTGTCGGCCTTTGAATATATTTACACGTAAAAATAAGGGAGAAAGAAATAAATAGGCCAAGACTTAAGATGAATTAAAATTAATAGGCCAATAGTTTACATAAGTTAATAAATAGGCTAAATTATTGTTTTCGTCCATAACTTGTTTGGTTATGAACCATAACTTGACAAGTTATTATCCAGAATTCACAGTTTTTATTCATAACTTATCTAGTCATAAACCATAACTTGACAAGTTTGTCGATAACTTATCTGATTATGAACCATAACTTAACAAGTTATGGCCTATTAATTTCTATAACTAAAAATTGGCCTATATACTTTTTTAAGCTTTTCATATTAGCCTATTTTTTACTATTTTCCTAAAAATAATAGGTATTGACGAATAATTAAATTTTTGAAAATGGTTCCTAACCTAATTTACACATGTAATCTAACGGTTTTGATTGACGGTCGATGCATGTAAATGTTGCTTCATTGTAGGCATACGTGAGATCTCCTTCAAATTAAGAGTCCGTTTGATAAAATTTTTTCTTTTGCTTTTAACAAGTAAAAGAAGATAAGCACAAATTATGACTTCCAGTAAATATTTAGAATTAAGAGTTTAATGGGTCAAAATGATTTTTAATTTTTTAATAAACAATAAAAGTGTTAGAATGAAGTTTATAATGCCTTAATAAAATTCCGGTATAAATTTTAAAGTCTATTAAGAGTGTCTTTGATTGAAGTTACAATTTTTAACTTAGATTGTAAACTCTTTTAAAAAGCTGAGACATTTTTGACAGAACATATAAACACTTTCAGAAACAAAACTTGAGAGATCAAAAATACCTTTTAAGAAGCTCTCCCAACTAAGGGATTAGCGACATTTACATTTTGTAAAAGTTAAAATATATATATATATA
>NW_010362898.1:152329-160183 GCF_000414095.1 Morus notabilis
TATATATATATAAGCGATAGAGAATTTAATGATAAGGATAGCTTATTTGGTAAATAGTAAGGAAAGAAATGAGGGATTTGTACAATTATAATTTTATTAACCTACTTATATTATTTTCGTTTGAAAACAAGGTAGAAAAAAGTAATTTTGATTGTCTATTATATGGTTTCAAGTTTTTCAAGGCTAGCATAAAAATTGGCCATCTTCAAACAAATTATTTTATTATTCTCCGGCTAATTATCCCTTTTGGTAAATAGTAAGGAAAGAAATGAGGGATTTGTACAATTATAATTTTATTAACCTACTTATATTATTTTCGTTTGAAAACAAGGTAGAAAAAAGTAATTTTGATTGTCTATTATATGGTTTCAAGTTTTTCAAGGCTAGCATAAAAATTGGCCATCTTCAAACAAATTATTTTATTATTCTCCGGCTAATTATCCCTTTCTCTACTTCCAATTAATCTTTCCTCATTTCTATCCTGCCAAACACAGTGGCAGGGTTAATAAAGTGATCATCAGTATATATCCTATTGGAAAGAAAGAAAGTGAATGGATGATGTTGCAAAATGAACAAAAAAACAAAAAACAAAAAAAAGAGAGAGAAAAGCGTAAAACATTATAGGACAAAGAAGATATGGATCATCATAGGCAAACTACAATTGGACTGACATGTAAATTTGAAAAGAAAGTGAATAGAAGGATGCATTTATAGTATATTTTGACTTTTTTAGGAAAAGTGATAAATAAATAATGAAGTGAGTGTGACTAAATTTAATTTTAAAATCTAGGTCATGTTTGATGTCAACAAATGTCGAAATCTGTGTACGTGATTTTGTCTAAAATGATCGAGTTGAATTAGTAAACAAAAAAGCTGCCATATCTTGTTGTCGTAATTACTAATTAGATAGAGATGTGCCAGGCGCGAATCTGTTCGCGACCTGTAATAAGTTTTGCAATAAATCACGTGCTGTATTGATTAGAAGCTACAATTTCATTTTTTTTTTAAATAAAAAATATTATTATTATTTTTAGAATGTGATCTAGAAATGCAGTGATACATATTGCTGAATTGTTGTTGAACACTGAGGCAATTAACATTAATATTAATTTGGGGGAATGCTCACAGCTTGGATTTGTTAGGGATAACTAAACATGCATTCCCAGTTTTCCCACATTGGTATATTTTACGGAGAAGCTAACTAAAACAAATAAATTAACAAAAACTATTTTGTGAGAACATATGCTGGCAACCAATTAAGTAGGTAAGAGAAATTTATTTAGTTATTTATGTGACATTGAATAGGAACTTCGCTCCATGCGGAATAAATTTTATGGCAGGCCGAAGGCAGTCCTTAATTAGGATAAATTATTTAGTAGTTTAAGTGCATCGTGTTATCATGTTTACGTAATACACCCGTTCAATAGATGATTGATATTTAAATAATTTTTCAATAATAATTATTTAGTCATCTTCCTCTCTCCTATAATAAATTTAACATTAATTGCTTTGTTACAAGCACATAAATATGCTCTATCTTAATTAATTAATTTCAATGTTTAAATATCTTTATTCTTTATTATTAAGGATATATTGGCCGTGTTTAGAATTGATCATGTTTTTATTTTTCACATTTTTTGAGAAAGAAAAAATAAAAGCGTTTTTAAAACGGTGTTTGACGTAATAAAGACAAAAAACGGAATGCAAACGATTTTTTTGTTTAGTGTAAAATGAGAGAGAAATAAAAAATGACTTTTAATCGTTTTTTATTTTTTATTTTCGTTTTCTCCTCTCTCGAGCAGAGAGAGAGAAAGAGAGACATTAATGAGTTTTTTTACACTAAAAATAATATCTTGATAAAACTATCAAACGTATTTTTAAAAATAATTTCTGTCTGAGATTGAAAACATTTTCATTTTCATTTTTATACGAACAATAAAATTATTTTGAAATGAATTCCAAACGCACCAATTATTTCTTACACTTAAAATCAATTTAGAAAACCAGAAAAAAAAAAGTTTACGAGCGAGAAGAACTTTTCTTTATTCAAGTGTTTATTTTTCAAATGTTTGATAGAAAACTATTTATTTTCCATTTTATATATGACTGTATGTTTGTTTGATAGCGCTGTTCATCATAAAAAAAGTTATTCACTTTCAAGTTTCTAAAAATGATTATGAATTTAAAATATTATTCTTTTATGAATTAAGAATAATATTACTCGATAATAGAAATTAATTAAGGTAGAAGCTTTAAGGGGAGTGCTTATAGTAATTATAATTGAATAATAAAAGGAAAAATTTATTAGGAGAGAAAAAGATGATTGATAGAATTAATATTGACAAATTATTCATATGCCAATTATTAACTAGATAAATATATCACTAAACACGATAACGTAGTACACCCGACAAGAAAGAAGTGAATGCTGGTAAAATAAATTGAAAGTAACTAGAGGCACGTAATTCATTGTATTAGTTTTTTTTTTTTTTTTTTAATACAGACAACAATTTTATTTATCTAAACAAACATTAAAATCATAGATCATAACAATCCATCACATTGACAAAACATCATACTTTGCTTAATTGCTTCTACTAAGGAACATATATGATTTTTTTATTATTATTTTCTTTTACAATTTTTCTTATTGTCGTGTATGTTGTTCCATAAATTTGGCAAAATGAAACTCCAAACAAGAAGTGAACCTTTGACTTTCAAAAAATCATCCACCTAAGTGTAGGTTCTTTTGAGTTGATACAATAAGGAACATGTTGATGTTGATCTTTACCCGTGTAAAATCTTTTCCGTATATATGGATGAGTTCTCAATAATTATATCTTCATTGATGGTCATCACTAAATATAAAAATTTAATAACGTAGTAATAAAAAATTAATTTCATTAATTGCCATAAATTTTTTAATCTATTTAATTTATTAAAACCGTCAAATTAATATTTTACGGTTAAAATAATAATACTTATTGATGGATGAATATTCAAGTAACTATTAAAATAACACTCAAATATATATATATATATCACCCACACACCTATGCATTACTAATTTAGTATGTATATGTATATATATATATATATATATATATATATTATCTGGAAATGTCTTTCGTCCTGCAGACACTATTTGTTTGATCCGACGAAAGATATTATACAAAATTTATATTAAATTATATAATTATTGTATGTAAATATATAAGACATATGATGAATTGTATAATTTATTATACAATTTATATATTTTTATAATTGTACAACTTTCATAGATTTAATTGTACAAAATATACGTTGAATTGTATAACGTGTAAATATATAAAATTTATATTTAATTATATATTTTTACATATAAATATATATAATTTATGTTAAATTATACAACGCGGTCTCAATCTGACAAATAGTAAGTGGGGGTTTAAAGACTCTGTCATATTATCTATATGCCAGCTTTAAGTGTACTAATTAATTAATGCCGACCAGTTTACGAGACAGTACTATATTTATTTGTATATATATATGTAATCAACAACTTTTTCCGGTGCGTCAGCTGATATTATTATTTTAAGAGGCTATTACTAAGTAGTTGATATATGCTGTATGGATATTAACAACCAAAGCAACTTTATATACTGGTGTCGTAAACAATAGTCATTGATAAATTAATCAGATCACGAAATTTGGGTTTAGATAGCTCTACTATACTAGGAAATTGTAATACACTTAGATAACGATTGTCGAACAGTAAGTTAATTTAATCTTTGATTCTGTTTGTTTTTTATGTTTTTCGAACTTGGGGTGGGAGAAAATGGAAGACAGGAGCCTCGTTCACTTTGTTGATTTGAGTTTAGAATTCGAGTTGAGATGTGATTTTATGTGAGAGCTTTTTACTGTAGCAAAAAAGTTAGATGTGATTATTTGTGAGAGCTTTTTACTGTAGAAAAACTCAAATTTTAAACTCGAATTAGCAAAGTGAACAGGATAATGATGTCACGTAAAACAACATCTTCTAATTTACAGCCAAAAATACAATCTAGAAATATTTTTTTATTTGTTGGTGGCTCACATGAGTTGATCGGAAGGAATCTATGTAACAATACTAGATGCCCAATTAATTTTAACTTTTAACTGTGAGCCAAAAGAAGAAAGTTTTATTAGCGAGTCAAGAAGTTCGTATGATATTAATTTGACACCGACTACTTAAGACACAAGCAAAGTGCTCACATTAACCACTCTCCAAATTAGTTGCACAACGTGTCTTGGATGGAGCTTTGATTCTTCTAGCAATATCTACAATGATTTGAGGATGGTAATATTCCCAACAAAGATAAAATAGTTCGCGTACGAATCCGTGAGAAATTTAGATTTTTTTTTTTATTTCCGGTGTTTGAGTCGCATAATCACTAGCATAACAATTATCAATCCAGATATTAAATTTTGTATCTCTCGGACTGAAAATTAAATCTTACAAAAAAATCTATAGTTAACTTTTTTTTTTTCCTTACATATATAATTGGCCTAATTTTCATTTCAAGTCGACTATTTTGTATGGTTTTTCATCACCTACTCTAGATGCGTGAATTTATGCATGTGTCTACCAAAACTTTAAATTCAGAGGGTTTCATTTCTTATTTACAAAATGAGAGCCATAAGTTCCGCACTATATTAAAAAAAAAAAATTAAAACTACTTTTATCACAAAGCGACAAACAAACTGCCTATGACAGTATTAACTAGCAAGGTATCCGTGCTATTGCACGGATGATAAAATTAAACTAAATAATATAATATTTAATTACGAAATATTAAGTATGCAGTAATATATTATAAAAAAAGAATACAAAAATAATATTCAAATATTAAGAAAAAAATTTACACATATACATATACATATAATTTTATTACATAAGTGTGAATATTAATTTACATATATATACATATATATGTGTGTGTACATATATTTTTTCTTCAACTCTTTGTTTATTCTTCTTTCTGTTTTTTCAGCATTTCTTCAGAGCTTCAATAAATAAAATGAAAAATAAATATTAGTCAACAGTACATTATAATATATGGTAATGGAATTTTTTAATAAAATAAGTGTTTTAGTATTAAAAAAAATTACCTTGTTGTTGTTGTTTTTTTTTTTTTTTTTTTTTTTTTTTTTTTTTTTTTTAAAAAGAAGAACTAACAGATGAAGTTGATTCGTGTTGGAACATAAATAATAAACAATAACTTACAAATAAACTTAACAGAATCAATAGGAACAAATTTATATTAGCATAAGACAGTATATAAGCATATTAACAGCAAAACAAATTCACATAAGCTAACATAATAATACAGTATATACAATATTTAAAACTATTGAGAAACACACGTAAGAATTACGAAAGAAATACTTGAGATGCAGAAGAACAACAACGGACGGAATAGATCTAGGAGGAAAACAAAAATTTAAAAAAGAAAAAAAAAACTACCAAATAGAACAACAAAGTACTAAAAACTGAGCAGAAGAAAGGAAAAGCTAAAAACGATAAAGAAGAAATGGAAACTAATATATATATACAAAGAACCAATATCTGAAGAAGCTCTAATGCATAATTCTGCAAGAAAACCTGAATCAACATAATAATTAGTTAACAACAGGTGTTACATAGCATGAAAACCACCGTAAAACGAAGCTAATAATCAACGGATAGTAAAACATTAAGCATTAGTTATACAGATTTACAGCACATGAAAAAATAAATTTCTGATCAGAGCTCGATAAACATCCCTGCAAACAAAGAATAACTGATGTAATTATTACAATAACATGTGTTGTATAGCATGAAAAGCACGGAAAAACTCAACCAATAAGCAACTGATATTAGGCAATTACACATGTCGTATAAAAATTGACAGCATTAGGAAAACAAGCGTCAAAATAAAAAGAGAACACGAAAAAGAAAAAAAAACTGTCCAAGAACGAAAAAGGGAAATTTTTTACGAAAAAAAAAATTACAGCTACGGGGATAAAATGAAAAAAAAAAAAGCACCAAATTTATATTTGAAAAAAAGGAAAAAAAATCACAAATGCAAAAAAAATTGTTCAATGCCGTAAAAAAAGTAGAAATATCAGCGAAAAAAGTAAAACCCTAAATAAAAGAGAAAAAACAAAGAAACTGAAGCTTTGTAAAATTGTACAGACAAACAAAGAAGAACAAAAAAGAATAAAGCACAAAAGAGGGACATAAATTAATCGGAGGGAAAAAAACATCAACAATAGAAAAAAATGTTGGATCTTTAAATCCTTATTCCACATTCCAGGAATCATCACACCAAATTACTAAGAAAATAAGTTAGAACTCTGACCTGTTTCCATTGATGCAGCCTTTAGATCTCCGGTAGAATTCTCTAAGATAACGAGCACGACGTTTATTGCCTTCCTCAGTCAAATCTCTTTAGTTCCTTAATGGGTGTTTTCTCTCTAGATGGGGAAGAATGAAAAATGCCTTATGATTTGACATATTAGGGACCATAGCCTTAGTTTCTTTATATACTGCCCCATTAGGTTCCCATTAAACCTAATTGGGTCAATATGGGTATTCACCCATTCAGCCCATACCCTGTTAGGAGACTAGTTGGGCTTTCCATAATTAGATCACTTAAATTAGCCCAAATAATTAAATAGGTTAATATAATTATTGAATAAATATGTGGCCCACAATATAGGAAAGTCACGTTTCCTAACAATCTCCCACTTGGGCTACATATGATTCCTGAAATAATTATATCATACATAATTCCTTAGGCGCGCAACTGTATGCTATTTATCCTTAGTCTCCACTTAAGATACAATCTGGTCCATCTCTTATATTAGCATGAGATCATGGCGGCTTTTGTCACCCTCAAATGCAACTAAACCTTCCATGGTCACCATACCAGCATATTCAATGACATATATCAAGTATGAATGAGTGGCATGGAAATACATGTGATGAGTGAGTTTTACTTGCTCATTTGGTATCGTTTTAGACTTAATATCTAGTTGGTTTCGAGGTTTTTGTTAGTTTTTATGTGTGTTTTCGTTCTTTGTTTGAAGGATAGGTGGAAGTCTATGATTTGGAACGTTTTGGACAAATTTTGGTGGAAAAAGACAGCAATCATAGTGCTTAGGCGCCAATCTGTAGCGCCTTGGCACTGAGTTATACGGAATCAACAATTTGGGCAGAACCGGTGGCGCTTTGGCGCCAGTTTGTAGCGCCGCGGCGCCGAAATCCGGCAGAATTTGTGCACTGGGAAGAATGGGCAGCGCTTAGGCGCCCATTACAGCGCCACAGCGCCCAGGCATTTGACACAGTAGCGCCGCAGCGCTACGACGCGAGAAATTACGCGTTTTGAAGGCCAATCGCGCGAAAACTTACCCGTTTTGACCCTAATGCTCCGAAACATATAAATAGATGATTCTAGGACAATTAGAGGGAGACTTTTAGATGTGGAATGACGGCTGGCTTTTGAGAGAAGATTCAAGAGAAGAAAAAAGAGAATTGGGATGGAGAAAAAGAACGACTCAAATCCGGAGACGGGGACGCTTCAATTCAACTCAAAACTAGTTCTTTTCTTTCCTTTTCAATGATTAAGACTTTTTTTAGGAATTTATTTTGTTTAGAGATGAACTAATTCCTTTTTCTAAGGCTACGATGTAGCCAAATTATGAATGTTCGAATTCTCAATCTTCTTTTTAAGTAATTGATGTTTAATCCATATATGCCGAGTATTTCAATTTATTCTTAATGCTTATGATTGTTTGGCCAACTATTACATGATTTTGTATTTGATTTGAGACTGAGAGGTGATAATT
>NW_010362898.1:160367-160733 GCF_000414095.1 Morus notabilis
AATTTCGGTAATTAGTAAACAACAATCCTCGTGGGACGATATTCTTATTCACTATTATATTACTTGATTGCGATAGCGTATACTTGCGTTACGATTTTTCACAACAAGTTTTTGGCGCCGTCGCCGGATTGTTTTGTTTTTGCTAATATCGATACCAAATAACTCTAATTTTACTTTGGATTTTAATGTTGATTAATATGGGTACTAATTAGCTCTAGGATTAATTTAATTTTTTTTTTTGTGTTTTTCTTCTAATTTTGTTTTTTGAGTTTTTTCTTTCTTTTATAGGTAAAATAAAAAAAAATGATGACTAAGTTGGAGATGGGCCAAGCCATCATCACTTTTGCTCAACACGACACTGAACCG
>NW_010362898.1:160779-166501 GCF_000414095.1 Morus notabilis
CAACATGGTATTCCAAAGTGGCTTCAAATTCAAATCTTTATTAAATGATTGAGCATAGCAACCAAAAGTTGGGTGGAAGATGGCTATGATACAACCCCATTCTGTGAAAGACCCGAGAATGAAGCCTACCAAATGATGGACGGTATGTTGAAGTTTTATCAAGATTGGTACATTCAAGAGAAGTTGTCAAGGGAATTCAAGCCTCTAAAGGAAGATGAGCCTCAAGAAGAAGAACAAGAACCCTTCAAATTTATTTTTCCTCAAGCCTCAGCACAGATGGACTCTCGTAGTTCCGACACTGATTTGCCAATAAACGAGGTGTCCATCCAAAACCATGAGTTTTATAAAGATCAAATTTCATGCATGGCTATGGATAGTGAAGTTGAGAGTGAAGAGAAATTAGAGGGATTATTTGAGGATTTCCTAGATGAAGAAGAGGTACGAGAGCCGTTGGAGGATGAAGAAGCATACGAGGCCATTGAATTGAGCTCATTTGTGATTTTATCATACACAGCAATAACGGATCCTTACTTCCCTCCGACACTACCATCACCATATTATGTCCTCTACATGATCGGGCCCAAAGAAAAGTTCTCCTTCCAAGCTCATCATCAATCAAAGCGAAGCTGTGTTAGATCAATGAGCCGAATACTTCCAAATCATGCCAAGCTTGAGAGCATCCATAATCTAGACCCATATATCGTGTTGTATGCCTCTTATTGTGGGCGAACGCCGCTATTTGATGAGCACTTCTCCAAACGTCCGTCTGAAGACATTAAAGTTAATAAACAAGTTTTGGGGTTGCTCTAAGGATTTGCAATTGAAACGAAACTCAAGCAGGCATTAGCAAGCATGAAAGCACAGATTTGGCAGTAGCAGTAGCGCTTTGGCGCTCAAAAGAGAGTATTTTGGGAAAAAATGGCAGAGCACGTAGTGTTTTGGCGCTACCATGCAGCCCTTTGGCGCTACCTCTAATCAAAAAAAAAAAAAAAAAAAAAATCCTTGCAACTTTCACACCTCCTCTTGCACCCAATGAAGACACTGACTGACAACTACTCAGGAAAGTCCTCTAAACTCTCTTGCTTTACTTTTTCATTGAGGACAATGTCAATTTTAAGTTTGGGGGAGTTAACTATCTTATTTTATGTTATTTTATTCAGTTTATTAAATAAAAAAAATAAAAATAAAAAAAAAAATAAAAAAAAAAACTTGAGCGTTGTTTCGGCTTGTTTCGCCCCGGCCAATGATGAGACAACGATTGAACTTAACTATGGCTTCTGGGAGACAATGAATAATTTGATTGTTTGTGTGCTTGACTTGTTTGTTGGTTTTGCTCTACTTATGATATCCTTGCATTGTTGAGCACATAACTAAGAACACTTGGTCATTTTGTGAACTTAGAGAAAATTTATGTGAATTTCGTGTTTCTTAAGATCTCACCGGACTCTAGAACTTGCTTGATTATCACTCGAGGCGAAATCCCAGGCAATTTATCACTAAGGAAATGATTTAGGCCATTTTTGGATCGTTTGAGCCATCTGAACTTACCCTGTTGAAATAATACCCCTAGTCACCTCTTTGAGCTTGATTAAACTTTTCTTTGTCATCCACATTATTAGCTTAGCCTTTAAATAAATCCTATCTTTCACCCTGTCCCTTGAGCTTGTTGATTATTCTAGGATGCACGTTGAGCTGTGTTTGGAGTAGGGAGGTGTATGGACATGTTTAATATTTTTTGTGATGTCTCCAAATGAAATTCGGTATCTGAGTACATAATCCAAAAAAAAAATAAAAATAAAAAAACGAAAAAAAAAAAAGAAATAAAGAGTGGAGACAAGAATGTTGATGGCAAATGGCGGATATATCTGAGATACTGAGTAAGAAGTTCTACAAGAGGATCCTAGAGTAATTGATGAGTTTAGGGAGTTAAGAGCCTCATTCATATCATTTTATCCCACCTTAATCCCTAACCAATCAATTTCAAGCTTAATAAAGTCCTAATGATCCTTGGTGGTTTATTGACCGACATTAGTGGAGAGTGATAAGAAAAGTAAGCCTATGGAGTTCGAAATAATAGAGATCTATCTTGATTCATTTATTTGCATAAACCCATCTGAGTTGCATTTGGATATATGTAATTGATTATTCACACACACACATAAGGAGTCTTAGGTGGGGTTGAGAACAGCATTCGAGTTGAAATTCTAAACTTTCAAAAAGTTTAAAGTCTTTCTTGAGCTGTAACTTATGTGAGATCTCTGAGGCATCTTTTGTGAAACAACGCCGAATTAATACTCAAGTAAAGTTTCATTTATTTAAGTGTCGTTTAACTTGTTTTTTTTTTATCTTTTTTTATTTATTTATTTATTTCTCTTAGTTTTCTTTCTTTGATCTTTGTTTTGCTCGAGGACTAGCAAAATATTAAGTTTGGGGGTATTTGATGAGTGAGTTTTACTCGCTCATTTGGTATCGTTTTAGACTTAATATCTAGTTGGTTTCGAGGTTTTTGTTAGTTTTTATGTGTGTTTTCGTTCTTTGTTTGAAGGATAGGTGGAAGTCTATGATTTGGAAGGTTTTGGACAAATTTCGGTGGAAAAAGACAGCAATCTTTTGGACAAATTTTGGTGGAAAAAGACAACAATCATAGTGCTTAGGCGCCAATCTGTAGCGCCTTGGCGCTGAGTTATACGGAATCGACAATTTGGGCAGAACCGGTGGCGCTTTGGCGCCAGTTTGTAACGCCGCGGCGCCGAAATCCGGCAGAATTTGTGCACTGGGCAGAATGGGCAGCGCTTAGGCGCCCATTACAGTGCCGCAGCGCCCAGGCATTTGACACAGTAGCGCCGTAGCGCTAGAAACTCAGCGCCGCAGCGCTACGACGCGAAAAATTACGCGTTTTGAAGGCCAATCGCGCGAAAACTTACCCGTTTTGACCCTAATGCTCCGAAACATATAAATAGATGATTCTAGGGCAATTAGAGGAGATTTTAGACTGTGGAATGACGGCTGGCTTTTGAGAGAGTATTCAAGAGGAGAAAAGGAGAATTGGGACGGAGAAGAAGAACGGCTCAAATCCGGAGATGGCTACGCTTCAATTCAACTCCAAACTAGTTCTTTTCTTTCCTTTCCAATGATTAAGACTTTGTTTAGGAATTTATTTTGTTTAGAGATGAACTAATTCCTTTTTCTAGGGCTACGATGTAGCCGGATTATGAATGTTCGAATTCTCAATCTTCTTTTTAAGTAATTGATGTTTAATCCATATATGCTGAGTATTTCAATTTATTCTTAATGCTTGTGATTGTTTGGCCAACTATTACATGATTTTGTATTTGATTTGAGACTGAGAGGTGATAATTGAATAAGCTCTTAATTGAAATACCATGAGTTGTTCATAGGATAGAGATATCTATGACGCTTGTGCAGTTCTTTTGAATTTCTTGCACTTAATGATTTTCAACAGGTTTAGAAGTCTGACAGAGATGTAGATTTTGCTTGTTGGATTAATATTATCGTTACTTGAGAAAGAATAATAATTGTTTTAGAGAAATTGCTGTCAGTATAGGATTGAATGTTAATTTTCTTGAATTATGAGAATTTGAACATGATTAATTTGATAAAATCAGAAACCCTAGAATCTTAATCTATTGAATTTTCATCCATTGCTTAGCATTGTTTAATTTATTTAATTATTTTAGTTTTACTTTATCATACATGATTCTTTAGGCGCGCAACTGTATGCTATTTATCCTTAGTCTCCACTTAAGATACAATCTGGTCCATCTTTTATATTAGCATGAGATCATGGCGGCTTTTGCCACCCTCAAATGCAACTAAACCTTTCATGGTCACCATACCAACATATTCAATGACATAGATCGAGTATGGATGAGTGGTATGAAAATACATGTAATGTGATCTCCAACATGCCTATTTCTAACTGGTCCTGCTTTATTCTTTATGAGATCAATCTGTAATTTTCAAAACATAATGCAAGATTGCAAATAGAAAATTAACACATTCAGAAGGAAAACTATAAAACTGTAATTCCATCTTCTTTATTCTGCAGAAAATAAACAAATAATGTTTATGTCATAGAACATCCAAAATCAACTCCCACTAAACCATAGTATCTTCAAATAAAATAACATCCATATGAGCAGTGTGCTCGTGAAAGGCCTTGGGTGTTAAGCCCTTGGTTAGCGGATCCGCAAGCATGGAGTTTGTCCCGATGTGTTCTATCCAAATCTGACCACTCTGAACTCTTTCTTTAACAACAAGAAACTTAATGTCTATATGCTTCGATTTCGTAGAGCTTATGTTGTTATTAGAATATAGCACTGCCGATTTATTGTCGCAAAAAATCTTTAGTGGCCTTTCAATACCATTAACCACACGCAGCCCCGTGACAAAGTTTCGCAACCATATCCCATGATTAGATGCCTCATAACAGGCTATGAACTCTACAGCCATGGTAGAAGAAGATATGAGTGTCTGCTTGACACTCTTCCAAGAAATAGCTCCTCCTGCCAACATGTAAACATAGCCTGACGTGGATCGCTTACTGTCTTGTCATCCAGCAAAATCAGAATCAGAATACCCGATGATCTCTAGTCTGTCTGATCTCTGATAAGTGAGCATGTAATCCTTTGTTCTCTTTAAATAGCGCATAACTCGTTTGGCTGCTTTCCAATGATCCATTCCTGGGTTACTTAAGTATCTGCCCAATACTCCCACTATAAATGCTATGTCGGGACGAGTGCAAACTTGAGCATACATTAGACTTCCTATTGCTGATGCATAAGGAATCTTTTCCATTTCCTTTATCTCAAGTTCATTCTTGGGGCATTGACTGAGCCTAAACTTGTCTCACTTAGCTACGGGCGTATCTTCTGGCAAGTAATATGTCATCGACATACAAAATCAGGAAGATGAATTTACTCTCACTAAACTTGTGATATACACAATCATCGACTACATTCACCTCAAAACCATAGGAAGTGATAACTTGATGAAATTTGTGATACCATTGACGGGAAGCCTGTTTGAGACCATAGATGGACTTCTTTAACTTGCAGACCATAGACTTTGAATCTCCAGATACAAAGTTTTCTGGCTGGACCATATAAATTGTCTCCTCAATGTCGCCATTGAGAAACGCTGTCTTAACGTCCATCTGATGTAGCTCTAAGTCTAAATGAGCCACAAGTGCCATAACTGTCCTAAAAGAGAGTTTCGAAGAAACTGGAGAGAAAGTCTATTTGTAGTCTATGCCTTCCTTCTGAGAGAATCCTTTGGCGACTAGAAGAGCCTTATATCTTTCGATGTTACTTGTCGAATCCCTTTTGGTCTTAAATATCCATTTACAACCTATGGATTTCGTTCCTTTAGGCAACTCGACAAGATCCCAAACGTCATTGTCTTTCATAGATTTCATCTCATTCTTCATGGCATCAATCCACTTTTGAACATTATAACTCTGTAAGGCTTGTTGGAAGTTGATAGGATCATCTTCCCCTAAGCCTACACCATCTTCATGTTCTTGGAGAAAGACGATATAATCATCCGGAATCGCACTTCTCCTTTCTCTAGTGGATCTCCTTAATGGCACTTCTTGAGGTTGTTGAGTTTGCTCTATAGGTGCTACATGGGGAACCTCATTGTTGTCTTGTTCCGGAGTTGCGTCTTGAACAATGACAGGTATTACAGCCTGGTCATTGAC
>NW_010362898.1:166781-175718 GCF_000414095.1 Morus notabilis
GACAACCCCAAACATGTAAATGCCTAATGCTAGGTCTTTTTCCTGTCCATAGTTCATAAGGGGTTTTGGTTACTGCTTTGCTTGGAACCCTGTTAAGGATATAAACTACAGTCTTTAATGCTTCTCCCCAAAGCGATTCAGGCAAAGAAGAATGATTAATCATGCTTCTCACCATGTCTTTAAGAGTTCTGTTTCGTCTCTCAGCAACACCATTCATGCTAGGTTTGCCTGGCATTGTGTATTGCGGGACAATTCCACATTCTTTTAGGAAGATAGCGAATGGTCCTGTACGTTGTTCACCTGATCCATCATATCTGCCGTAGTATTCGCCGCCACGATCTGATTTGACAGCTTTAATTTTCTTGCCTAGTTGAAGTTCAACTTCGGCTTTAAATTCCTTGAAAACGTCCAGTGACTGTGACTTCTCATGTATTAAGTATAGGTAACCGTATCTTGAATAATCGTCTATGAACGTAATGAAGTATTGTTGACCATTCCACGAAGCCGTAGGGAATGGTCCACATATATATGTATGAATAAGTTCTAAGACGTCTGTAACCCTGTCAGCACCTAATTTCTTTGTGTTTGTCTGTTTCCCCTTGATGCACTCAATGCAGACTTGAAAGTCTGTCAAATCTAGGGGACCAAGAATTTCATCACTCACAAGCCTCTGAATTCCCTGTTTAGAGATATGACCTAAACGCTTGTGCCATAGGGTGCCATAATTCTCATTTAATTTTCGCTTTGTACCTCGTGCACTAGTGTGCAAAATTTCATTATCAGAAGTAACAGTATCAAGCATATAAAGATTATCAATCAAGGAACCAGTACCAACAACATTTGAATTATGAGAAAGACTAACTTTATTATTTCTGAAGGAACAAGAATAACCAGATTTATCCAAACTAGAAATAGAAACCAAATTCCGTCTAAATGACGGTGCAACAAAAGTCTCAATCAAATCCAAATAGACACCAGTCTTTAATAATAATCTAAATGTTCCGATAGCTTCTACTGGAACTTTCTTGCCATCGCCCACAAAGATGAATCTTTCAGCATCACTTGGCGGTCGGCTCCACAAGCAACCCTGCATAGACATACTTATGTAAGTAGTAGCACCAGAAGCTACCCACCAAGTATCTTTAGGTACAGAAGCTAAATTAACTTCAGAACAAACCATAACGAGAGTCTTTTCCTTCTTGCAAAAATAACAGGTGAATTTCTCATCCTGCTTCTTGACTTTCTTCTGCTTAGGTGTTCCTTTTGCAGTATCCTTATCTCTCCTTTTGTTCTTATTCTGAGAGGTTGATGCCAAGTGAGCACTTTCAGTCTTATATTGCTCAATTTCTTTGAGAAACTTCTTGGCATTAGTGGTCTCAGTAATGGAGCCCCGAAACGCTTCCGGAATGGAGTGTTTCATGATCATTAGACTCATGCAGTTAGAGCGGTCCCATTTCTCAATTTTATCCGTGTTCAGATTTTCCGTAGTAACAGTGGAACGCTCTGTCCTAAGCGCAAGGTCTAAGTCCATACATCCAAGAATGATTTCCACGTTCTCTTTCCAAACTTTAAAATTCGTCCCATTCAGCATTGGGATTGCATTAACTTGAGCAGAAACATTCACAACAATAGCAGAAACTAAATAGAGAACAAAAATAAAATATACTCACAATCAACATTCACGTCATACATAAGCATAATCAACCATATAATGCATACATGACATAAACAAATAACTCGAACCAAGGTGGTGGGCCCATTTCAAGATACCTAGCACAACATGATATTTAGTCTTTGGACCAAAAATATCAGCTTGTAAGTGGTACTCTCCGTGCAGTAATCAAATATTGACAATAAATCCTATCAAACAATAGCCTTCCTTTGGGCCGACTATTGCTCACATGGAGAGCTTTATAATTGTCACATATTTATTACCACAGGTATACCCATTATTCAGCCAAATAATAACCTTCCTTTGGGCCGATCATTATTCGCATAAATAATAAGTATACTCATCTTTATATTTTAAAATAAATTAACATCTACAACAGAGGTTACTTTGGCAACAATATTATTTCAATCAATTTATTTTAAAATACAAGATAATTAAGTGCAATAATCAAATAAAACAAAATAAAGAACTGAAATTTCATTTTATTCAATTGAATCCTTAATTAATTTGCACTTAATTTCTTAATGGGTTAAAAAAAAGCCCAAAATCTCCAAAATTGGGTTTTAAACAAACCTATAATTGCCAAAAAATCAGCAATTATATTTCTTATGGCCGCAGGTTATTACCTGCGGCCCTTTAGTTCTAATGCACTGGCCCTTGGGCCTGTGCTTTTCAACTCTATCACGAGCTTGAACTGGCCCGTTTTGTTTTGCTTTGTTTTTTTTTTCAGTTATGGGCCAAAGCCTAGAACTTTACCCTAGGGTCGCATCAGTGTTGCGACCCTTCTTCTCCACTGGCGGCCGCCAGTCCTCATGCCACGGCCAGCTGGCCGCGGCTATAACTGTTCGGCGCAACCCAACGGCTGCGCCCAAGAATCCAGACGCTAGCGGCAGTAAGCTTGCCGCCAGCAACAAATTTTTTTTTTTATTCTTTCCTTATGCGGCGGCCATGGCTGCCGCTGTTCCTCACCCCCGCCGCGGCCAGCTGGTCGTGGCTTGCTCGTCGGCACAGCCCAACGGCCGCACCTTGTTTTCTCAACGCCGGCGGGCAAGGCTGCCGCCGGCCATAATCCTTCTCCGTTTCGGAGAAGACAACGAAGAAAGGAAAAAAAAAATTTTTCCAGAAAAAGGAAAAACTTACTTTAACTAATTTCTTTACCAAATTTTCTTAATCCTTAATTTTTCAGAAAATCAATTTGTGAATAACATATAATTCCGAATTTATTCAACAAATTTGATTAAAATCAATCACCAAAAAAAATTCACATGATTATTCAACCAGAGATATGAAAGATAAAAATTCTCTCAATAATTTAATGTGATGATTGCTCTGATACCACTTGTTGGATCTTTAAATCCTTATTTCACATTCCAGGAATCATCACACCAAATTACTAAGAAAATAAGTTAGAACTCTTACCTGTTTCCATTGATGCAGCCTTTAGATCTCCAGTAGAATTCTCTAAGATAATGAGCACGACGGTTATTGCCTTTCTCAGTCAAATCTCCTTAGTTCCTTAACAGGTGTTTTCTCTCTAGATGGGGAAGAATGAAAACTGCCTTATGATTTGACATATTGGGGACCATAACCTTAGTTTCTTTATATATTGCCCCATTAGGCTCCCATTAAACCAAATTGGATCAATATGAGTATCTACCCATTCAGTCCATACCTTGTTAGGAGACTAGTTAGGCTTTCCATAATTAGATCACTTAAATTAGCCCAAATAATTAAATAACTTAATATAATTATTGAATAAATATGTGGCCCACAATATAAGAAACTCACGTTTCCTAACAGAAAATAGAGAAACCAAAGTCATTCGAGTGAGATTCCCACACGAAGAAAAAAAAAAGAAACAAAAAGTAAAAACTTCAAAGGGAAAAAAATGGAAGGAAGCAAAGAGAAACCATCGAAGAAAATGCGAGAAGAAGAAAAAACCAGAAGTCTCAATTGAAGACAAAATACAAAAAAGTCCATACCAAAAATTAGTGGAAAATAACAAACCCTAGAAGCGTCTTTCCTCCCCACCGAAAAGAAGAAGAAAAATAAAAAGTAAAAGTTTCAGAAGGAAAAAAAATAGAAAAAAGCACCGAGAAATCATCAAAGAAAATGCAAGAGAAAGAACAAAAGCCGAGAAACTCCAGCTGAAGAGAAGGCATGAAAAGGCAGTCTAGACACTATTTCTAGGAACAGTAACTGGGGTTCCTTTTTAGTGTGTATACTAGTGGATTACCTGCACTTGCACAGATATGTAACAGTTTAATTAATAGTAATTTAAATGAAAAAAATGTGTAAAAACACACATATATATACATATATATGTTTATAAGTTGCTATCAATATATATATAATGAGTTAAATACAAATTATCCGATTTTAATGTATTATCCGTGTTAATAAATTTATTGTAAAAAAATCTAAAATATTTGCAAAATGAAACACTCAAAACTTATCTATGTCGTTATAGATATCACGTTTGTATTTAAGAGAATTCGACACAATTCGAGTGTCTATCATACACAAATACTACTCAATTCTATATTCAACGGTAAAAATTTCAACAAAACAACAAACCTACTTCAAATAAGCGTAATACATTAAAGATTTGTATCATTAATAAATACAATATATACTAAAGTTGCGGAACGAAAAAAGGAAAAATAAATATTTACAATACATTTAAATTAATATTCAAATAATATACATATTTTTATATTTCTACAGCTCTACTCTTATATATGAAATTTTCACTTAGTGATAAATCATAATAACATTATTCCATCTTTAAATGTTGGATAATGTATGGAAGCAATAAACATTGTTTATATATTGTTTACAATGAAATTGTAAATGTCACATAAAAATGTCCTCTGCATGGAAAGAAAAGTTAGAAGGTATAGAAAGTAGGAAAAACACATGTAGAATGCAGATCACATGGATAACACAAAAGGAGAAATAGATAAAAAAAAAAAAAAATTAGATAGACACATATAGAGAATATGGTTCCGGTATTTGCCTTCAATGCAATGGCTAACATCACACATTAGAAATTATTGAAATAGGATTTAGCAATGTCATTCAGTACCAACTCAATTGTTAAAAGATTTATGGAAAATAAGAAGGGAAAAAGAAAAGAAAAGAACGAAACAAAAACAGAATAGTAAAAAGAAAAAATGGTTCAGGTAGCTATCTTTTACTGCTAACATATATCAGGAGTAAGTAAAAAATGATTTATCAATGATTGTTTTTGGCTATCAACAAAATTATTAGAGGATTTTTACTAAAGACAAAAAAAAGAACATACAACATAAACACTACAAACAAAGATAAGAAAAATAAGAAAGATAATAGGGCATTTGTAAGCGTCACCGAAACCAATGGCGGAAGAGTGACAAAAATATTTGAGAACAAAACAAACAAATCCCAGAAGAGTGACAGAAATATTTGAGAACAAAACAAACAAATCCTAGAAGAGTGACATAAATATTTGAGAACAAAACAAACAAATCTCAGAAGAGTGACTGAAATATTTGAGAACAAAACGAAGATGAAAATATTGACAGAAATGTGTAAGAACCAAGAAAGAAAACCTAAGAGCTTCTGTTGAACGTCAAGAACGCCAACAGGAAAAAAAGAAATATTGCCGTGGTAAAAAAGAAAGGGCAAGACATTATAAAAAAAGAAGGTAGATAAAATCGCAAAAATTTTAGAAACATAAAAATGACTAAATCTGGCGAACCAACAATAGAGGCAGGAGTAAAAGAATAAAATGAAAACCCTTCAGTAAAATTAGATCAAGAGCAAACTATTTCAGAGTAGAGAATAACAATAACAATAGAGGCAGGAGTAAAAGAATAAAATGAAAACCCTTCAGTAAAATTAGATCAAGAGCAAACTATTTCAGAGTAGAGAATAACAATAACAGCATAAATCCTCACTAATCCGGGCAACATCAAAAACTACTAAATCGTTATAAATAATTACTCGATAAATGGTAATAGTAAAAGAAGATAACATCATCATCACCGTTAATGACATTAATGTGAAAGAATGACATACTGTTGACAAAACAGGATAAGTAAAACAACATAAATCTTAAATAATAAGCTTACTAAATCACTATAAACAATTACTTAATACATGACAACGATAAAAGAAAACTAATACATCATGACCATATAAGAAATCACATCAAACAGAGAACAGAGTGTTCACAGATTAAGATAACAAATAGAATAGAAACCTAATTTTTACTCAAATAGCAATAACTTATATAATATAAACACTAAACAATATGTTAGAAATAATATTAACAAATTTAATACAAACGCAATCATAATAACATAAAATAGTGAGCAGATATATTAACAACTCAATATATGCACTTAAGAAATCATACTAATATAATACATACAATTTTTAAAGTAGTTGAAAATAACGTGAAACAAGTAAGAAACAAGTACCTCAGACCAATAATGAAAATGAACAGAGTTGATGTAGGAGAAATAAAAAAATTCTTAAACAGAGACAATTACCCAAAAAAAAAGACTCACTATTGAAAACTGAAGAAACGAAAGAAAGCAAAGAAGATAGGCTGCAATAGCATGTGAACGAAAATAAAAATAAAGCAAAAGACCGTAAGCATGAAGGAAAAAATAATATGTTTATACAAACATCATAAACTTCTGAGCATGTGCCGATAGAAAATCCTGCAACCAGAACTCAATACATGTAATAATTAGTTAAAAACAGATGTTACGCTGCATGAAAACTACTGCAAACGAAGATGAAAACATGTAATAATTAGTGAAAAACAGTGTTACACAACATGATAACCAACGGAAAACAGAACCAATGAACAACATACAGTAAAAAACTACACATCTCTTATACAAAATTACACGATAAGGAATAACACAGAGAAACAAATAAGGCAAATGACAATAGAACATCAAATCTGCAGAGAAAGAAAAAATTATGAATATAGTACATATGAGAAAACAACCGAAATAGACAAAAGAGGAAAAAATAAACCGAAAAAAATCAAAATTTTTAAATCTCAATTATTATAAAAAAAAATTAAAAAATTTGTGCTTTTGAAACAAAGAACGAAAGCCCAAATTAAGAGGAAAAAATTGGAAGCGAAAAAACGAATCATATAATAAATCCACAAATCACTAGAAGAAAGAATAAAAGTAAACCAAAAACAAAAACAAAAACAAAAACAAATACAAATTTGAAGAGGAAAAGTAAACAAAGTAATAAGACTATAATTATTTAGATCTCTCAAGAGGAGGACAACAAAGAAAGCAGAAACAAACAAATTTTTATAACCAAAGAACCGAAGTAGAAAGAACAGGAAAAACAGTAACATGACAGAATAACTAATATATATACCGAGATAACAGAATCGATGCCAATATTCGATAACAAATCCTGCAAAAAAAAAAAAATCAACAGCTACAATATTAACAATGAACAGGTGTTAGAATGGATGAATAGCATGGGAAAACAGAGGCAATAAAACCAATTAGCAAAAGACAGTAAAAAATGAAAGGTGTTACAATGCATGAATACAACGGGAAAACAGAGCAAATGGAACCAATTAGCAAAAGACAGTAAAAATGAAAACTGTAATAGGAAAAATTACAGCGGAAAAAAACTGTCAAAGAAAAATACAAAAACAATAACATTTTAGATAAGATTAAAACAACATAATAAACCAAAAAAATTAGTTGGTGATTATACCAACAGATATATTAAAATAAGTATCAAAATCCTATAAAGAGAAAGAAAAAAAAATATCAGGGAAAATGAAAAAAGAAGAAAGTGAAGTAGAATAAAAGAACAAAAGAACAAAACTGAAAAAAAAAAAAAAAAAAAAAAAAAAAAAAAAAAAACATTCCCCGGAAACCGGAAAAAAAAAATCTAAAATTACAAAAATGAAAACACAAATTTACACAAATTTAAAAGGCGCTAAAATTATCGCAAGAAGAAAAAGCTAGTGAATCTCGGATAACAAAGCAAACACAAAAATATGAACAGATGTAATGATTAGTTAACAACATGTGTAACAATGCATGCACAAATATGAGGAACGAAAGTAATAAAAAAAAAGGGAAACATTTATGAAAATAGAAAAACACAACCAATATTAAAGAGACACAAAAAAACAACATTGAAACAAATCCAAAACCAAAAAAAAAAAATCCGACAAAAAAGAGAAGGAAAACAAATTAACAACAGAAGACAGAAAAAAGACCTAAAACAATTAAAAATCCTCTGAAACATCTAAACATCAACGGTGAAAATGACTACAAAAAAAATAAATCTTCTAAAAATCTTTTTAAAAAAATTCTGAAGAAGAAATCCTAAAATACATTCCCAATAAAAAAAATTAATTTTAACAAAAACAATTGGAAAATTATTTCTAAACATCTATAAGATAAAGAAACCGACAAAAGAAAAAAATCTAACGAAACCCTAATTTACAAACATAAGAAAAAAAGTGAAACGAACGAAAAATGAAAAAACAATCTAAAGAACCCAAAAAAAAAGGAAAAAATTTTAAGTACTGAGCAAACTGAAGTGAGACGACGAAAGAAAAAGAAGGGAAAAAAATTTTCTTGTGAAAATAAACACAAACCTCTGCCTCTCTGGATAGAAAAACACCCAAAAAATGCAAGAAGCAAATATTCGTAAACATCTCTGTGTTTTCCTCATCAGAAAAGGGCAAAAGCAACAAATAAATTAAAGCAAAAGGAAGTGAATCAGAATGACCCATGAGCAAAAGGAAAACGAAGGGTGCGTTTGGAATTGGTTCCTTTTTATTTTCTGTACGAAAATGAAAATGAAAACGTTTTTAGTTTCATTTTTGAATTATTTCTAAAAATGTGTTTAGTAGTTTTATTTAAAGATTGATTTCAGTTTTAAAAAAAACTGAAACTGCGTTTGGTGGTTTAATTTTTGAAAACATGTAATAATATATTAAATAATAATATATTAAATAAATAATATTATTAAATATATTAAATAAACATATATAATACAAAAATGGTTTCAGAAAAGAGGGAAGAAAATGAAAAAAAAAAGAAGTGAAATCCATTTTTCAGAAAACAGAAAACGAAAACGAGAAAATGAAAACACATTTTTTTCGTTTTCTGATTTCCACAAAAAGATAAAAACGTTTTTGGTTTTGTTTTTTAAAAAAAATTGCACCAAACACGTTTTTAACACCCGTTTTCATTTTTTTGCTTTGAAAA
>NW_010362898.1:175817-210505 GCF_000414095.1 Morus notabilis
AATATATTAAATAAATAATATTATTAAATATATTATATAAATAATATTATTAAATATATTAAATAATAATATATTAAATAAATATATTAAATAAACATATATAATACAAAAAGGGTTTCAGAAAAGAGGGAAGAAAATGAAATAAAAAAAAAAGTGAAATCCGTTTTTCAGAAAACAGAAAACGAAAACGAGAAAATGAAAACACATTTTTTTCGTTTTCTAATTTCCACAAAAAGACAAAAACGTTTTTGGTTTTGTTTTTTAAAAAAAATTGCACCAAACACGTTTTTAACACCCGTTTTCATTTTTTTACTTTGAAAACCGTGAAAAATGAAAACGAAAACGCAAACAAACAGGCCCGAAGCAACAGATCAGAAGAGATGGAGAGAGAGAAAAAATAGGGAAGAAATAAATGCGCACAGAAGTAATGAAGCCGAGACGCAAACAAAAAACAGCTGTAAAGAAAAAATAAACCACAAATCAACTGTAATGTACAAACTAGCGGAAGAAAAGAGAAAAAAACACAAAATTTTAAAGCGCACAAACAAAGAGAGAGAGAGAGAGCGAAGGTTCACAAAAAGGAAGAGAGAGAAAAAAATTGAACACTAAAATAAAAGCAAAATTACAAAAATACCCAAAGATAATAAACTGAATGAATAATAGACAGATGGTAAAACGGTAAAAATAGCTAAAAGGACATACGGTATAAAAAAGGCTTGAACAGAAAAAAAATAGGGATAAAATTAGAAAGTCACTGTTCAAAAAACAGTAAGAGGGATACCTCCTTTAGTAGTATGTACTAGTGGATTACCCAAGCGCGCAGATATGTAATAGTTTAATTAATAGTAATTTAAATGAAAAATTGTATAAAAACACACATATATATATATATATATATTTATAAGTCGCTATCAGCTTTTATATATATATAATAAGTTAAATATAAATTACCCAATTTTAATGTATTATCTATGTTAGTAAATTTATTGTAAATAAATTTAAAATATTTACAACGTACGAATGAAACACTCAAAACAAATTTATCTATTGCGGAGCTCATGTTTATATTTGAGAGAATTAGGTACAAGTCGAGTGTCTATCGTACACAAATACTACTCAATTCTATATTCAACGGTAGAATTTTTAACAAAATAGCAAATATGCTTCAAATAAGCATAATACATTAAAAATTTGTATCATTAAGGGTTTGTTTGGTAGATGGATCCAGAATCATGATTCTAGATCTTAGTTCAGAATCAGTGTTTATTTACAGTGATTCTGAATCAGTGTTTAGTTTAGATGATTCTAAATTAGTGTTTGGTTTGGATGATTCTGAATCATGATTCGAAATTTAATGTGATGTTTTAAACTAAAATCACTCATGATTCTAAAACCACCATCTCTTAATTCAAGGTGATTTAAACCCATGATTCTGAATCATGGTTTGAGAATCATAATTTTAACCTAAAATCATGAATCATAGTTCTGATTCCAAAATCATTATTAGAATCATCATGATTTAAATTCTCATACCAAACAAACCATAATAAATACAATATATACTAAAGCTACAAAACGAAAAAAGAAAAAAACATTATTTACAATACATTTACATTAATATTCGAATAATATACATATTTTTATATTTCTACAGCTCTACCCTTGTATATGAAATTTTTATTTAGTGATAAATCGTAATAACATTATTCCATCTTCAAATATTGGATATTGTATGGAAGCAACAAACATTGTTTATATAATGTTTACAATGAAACTGTAAATGTCATAAAAATATTCTCTGCATTGAAAGAAAAGTTAGAAGGTGTAGAAAGTAAAAAAAGCGCATGTAGCAGATCACATGGATAACACTAAAGGATAAATAGATGAGAATATTAGATATACATATATAAAGAATATGGTCCAGGTATTTGCTTTCAATGGCTAACATCACACATTAAAAATAACTGAAATAGGATTTAGCAATGCCAATGCCATTTAATGTCAACTGAATTGTAAAAATTTTATGGACAATAAGAAGGGAAAAAGAAATAGGGAAAAAAGAAAGAAAAAAAAAATAAAATAGTACAGGAAAAAATGGTTCAGGTATGTATCTTTTACTGGTAAGAACATATATCAGGAAATTTGTAAGTATGACGGAAAGCAATCCCTGAAGAGTAATTGAAATATTTGAGAAGAAAACAAATATGAAAATATTAAAGAAAATGTGAAAGAACTAAAAAAATGAAACCTAAGAGTTTCTGTTCAATGTGAAGAACAATAGGAAAGCAAGAAATACTACTCTGATAAAAAATGAAGGGGAAGACAGCATGAAAGAAAAAAGGATAAAATCTCAGAAACTTCATATAGAATAACATATCACATGAATAATACTAGAGAAATAGATAAGGAAATTAAATAGACACATATAAAGAATTTGATTCAGGTATTTATCTTCAATTGCTAACATCATGCATTAAAAATAACTGAAATAGAATTTAATAATGTCATTCAGTACCAACTGAATTATTAAAAGAGTTATGGAAAATAAGAAGGGAAAAAGAAATAGGGAAGAAAAGAATGAAACAGAATAGTAAAAAGAAAAAAATGGTTCAAGTATCCATCTTTTACTACTAACAACATATATCAGGCGAGAGTAAAAAACGATTTATCAATGTTTGTTTTTGGCTACCAACAAAATTATTAGAGGATTTTTACTAAAGACAGAAAAAAAGAACAGACAACACAAACACTATAAACAAAGATAAGAAAGATAAGAAGGCATTTATAAGCGTCATCAAAATCAATCACAGAAGAGTGACTGAAATATTTGAGAACAAAACGAAGATGAAAATATTAAAAGAAATGTGAGAAAACCAAGAAAGAAAACCTAAAAGCTTATGTTGAACGTTAAGAATGACAATAGGAAAAAAAGAAATATTGTAGTGGTAAAAAGGCAAGAGCAAGACGGCATCAAAAAAAAAAAGAATGTAAATAAAATCTCAGAAACTTCAGAAACAGAAAAATGACTAAAACTGGCGAACCAACAACAGAAGCAGGAGTAAAAGAATAAAACGAAAACCTTTCAGTAAAATCAGATAAAGAGCAAACCATTTCAGAGTAGAGAATAACAATAACAGTACAAATCCTCAATAATCCGGGCAACATCAAAAACTACTAAATCGATATAAATAATTACTCGATAAATGGTAATAGTAAAAGAAGATAACATCATCATCACCGTTAACGACGTTAATGTAAAAGAAGAACATACTATTGACAAAATAAAATAAGTAAAACAACATAAATTTTAAATAATCCGGGCAACATCAAAGCTTGTTAAATCACTATAAACAGTTACTTAATACATGACAATAATAAAAGAAAAATACTACATCTTGACCAAATAAGAAATCACATCAGACATAAAACAGAGTGTTTACAGATTAAGATAACAAATAAAATAAAAACCTAATTTTTACTCAAATAGCAATAATTTATATAATATAAACACTAAACATTATGTTAAAAATAATATTAACAAACTTAATACAAACGCAATCATAATAACAACTCAATATATGCATTTAAAAATCATACCGATATAATACATATAATTTTTAAAGCATGTAAAAGTAACGTGAAATAAGTATCTCAAACTAATAACGAAAATGAACAGAGTTTATGCATAAAAAGTACAAAAAAACTCCAAATCAGAGACAACCTAAAAAAAATACTCACTATTAAAAATTAAAGAAAAGAAAGAAAGCAAAGAAGATATATTGTAATAGTATGTGAACAAAAACAAAAATAAAGTGAAAAACGGTAAGCCTGAAGGAGAAAACAATATGACCCCGTTTATTTCGTTGATTCGAGTTTAGAATTCGAGTTTTACTACAGTAAAAAGCTCTAAGAAACAGTCACATCTAACTTTTTTGCTACAGTAAAAAGCTCTCACACAAAATCACATCTCAACTCGAATTACAAACTCGAATCAGCGAAGTGAACGGGCCCTATATTTATACAAATAACATAAACTTCTGAGCATGTGACGATATAAAATCTTACAAACAGAATTCAATACATGTAATAATTAGTTAAAAACATGTGTTACGTTACATCAAAACTACTGCATAACGGAGCGAACCTCCTATAAACAGTGAAAAAAATTAATCCGATAGAAAAAAATACCCAACACTAAAAACAAATGTTTAAACATTCTTGACTAACAGAACCTACAAACAAAGATGAAAACATGTAAAATGTGACTTTATATGAGATCTTTTTACTGTAATAAAAAAATTAGATGTGACTATTTTTAAGAACTTTTTATAACAAAACTCAAATTTTAAACTCGAATCTGTAAAATGAACAGAATCATAATCATTAGTGAAAAATAAGTGTTACAGAGCATGATAACCAACAAAAATCAGAACTAATGAATAACATACCGTAAAAAACTACACATCTCTTATACAAAATTACACGATAAGAAAAAACTCATAGAGAAACAAATAAGGAAAACGACAATAGAAAGAAAAAATTATAAATAGAGTACAAATGAGAAAACAATCAAAATAGACAAAAGAGGAAAAAATAAACCGAAAAAAATTAAATTTTTTAAATCTCAATTATTATTATAAAAAAATTAAAAAAATTGTCCTTTTGAAACAAAGAACGAAAGCCTTAAGAGGACAAAATTGGAAGAGAAAAATCGAATCGTATAACAAATCCGCAAATCACCGAAAGAAAGAACAAAAGTAAACCAAAAATAAAAACAAAAATAAATAAATTCGAAGAGGAAAACCTTAAAAACCAAAAAATTCCAAGACGGACAAAAATAAAATTTATAAAACTTCCAAATAAAATTTATAAAACTTTCAGAGAGAAGAAAACGTAGAAACTCCACGGAAACATAACTAATGAGATTAACTCATATATCACATAACAAACCGGAAGAAAGCCCAACAAATCTCAAACGAATTTCTTTTTTTAAAAAAAGAACCCTACAGGGCGAAAAATACCCAGACGACAGAAAATGTAGAACGAACAAAAATTTTCAGACAGAAGAAAACGTAAGAACTTGACAAAAAAATAACCCATAACCTCAACCCATTTATCACATAGGAAACCCAAAAAAATCCGAAATGAACCCAACGAAAAACAAACCCAGAATCCAGAAAGAAGAAAACGTAGAAACTCCACCGAAACATAACCAATGAGATTAACTCATATATCACATAACAGACCAAAAGAAAGCCAAAAAATCTCAAACGGAAATTGAAAAAAAAAAAAAAAAAAAAAAAAAAACCCACAAAGCAAAAATTACGCAGACAACAAAAAGTGGAGAACGAACAAAAATTTTCAGAGAGAAGAAAACGTAAGAAATTGACAAAAAAAATAACTCATAACCTCAACCCATTTATCACATATAGGAAACCCAAAAAAATCCGAAATGAACCCAACGAAAAACACATCCAAACCCAGAAACATAAAATCGGAGGAGTAATTAGAACGAAAACACAATAAACCATAAGAAACCATAATGAAAACGAAGAGGAAGTGTGGAGAAGAAACGAAGAGAAGCAACTTCAGAAGGTAAGAGATTGAGGCGTAAAAGCTTCAACGAAAGAAGTGGGAAGCTTCTGGAGAACAATTAAAAAAAACCACCGCATCAAATGACAAAGAAAGCAGAACAAAAAAAAAATTCTGAGAACGAAACCCAAATTAGAAAATAAAACCACAAAAAAATCAGAGAACGAAAAACAAAGGAGCAGAAGCTAAAGGACCGACAAAACAAAAAAATTTCAAGATTTAAGACAACTGAACTACGCGCCGGAAGAAGAGAAGAAAAAAATTGTTCTTGCAAGGAAAGCAAAACCACAAAAAACGAAATCATAGAAAGGAAACCAATCGAAAAGTCCAACAGAAGACAGGTGGTGTTCACACCGCAAGAAGAGAGCCAAAAAAAAAAACAAAGAAAAAAACCAAACTCAAAGACAGCTGGGCACACTTTCTCACGCATAACTCTCTCTCTCGGCAGAAAAGCACCAAAAGCCCAAGGCAACATAAACTGAAAAAAAATCAAGACCGAGGGCAAAATCGTACAAACATATCAAAGCCCAGTTGAAATTCCAAAAGCTCGCACCCAGCAAAAGAAGAGAAAAAGAAAAAAAGGGGCAAGACAGACATTTCGCAGCGGAAAGGTAAAAACGCCGTACACTGTTCATAGAACAGTAACTTCGGTATAAACAGACTTCGTGCCTCCTTTAGGAGTATGTATAATAATATATATATTAATGGTTTGTCCGAAGAACATGTGCCTATTGTTTGTGCAAGAAAACGACATGTCGTTTGGTGGTACAACGACGAATCAAACTGACCTTGTCCTTGCGTTTTGAATCGGACTATTCGGAAGGCCTAACTAAACAATCGAACGGTCCTTCCTGTTTCATGTTGGAACCCAATCCTATTCCCTAACCCCGTTTTTTTCCGACACCAAAATCTTGGTTAAACCTCAGAGTTCTCAAACACACTACCGTTCACTCCGAACGCCACCAAAAGAATTCATGGGGTCGGTGAGTTTCGCCTCACTGTTCGCCAATGGTTGCCGGAGTTTTAACTCCCGGCCGGTGGTCGTCGTGCGCTCCTTAGGACTCCGACTCTCTCATGTCTCTCTCCCTCAACACTCCAACAAGCTTCTTCAGGTCGGTTGGAATTCCCACAGCCCAAATAAAAGACCCTTTGCTTGTCAATCCACGACGACAGATGTTGCCCAGATTAATCCGGCTTCTTCTCTAAACTGGTACCTTAAACTTTTCACATTTTTATTGCTTTTCTGGTTCTGGGTATTTGAGATTTTTGCTTATTTCTTAAACTATGGTAGTTTGTTTGAGCAAAAGAAAAGAAGTTATTAAGTTTGAGTCTTTCAGAGAACCGCTTATTTTCTCTATGTAATTGTCACATTTGCTAGTATAAAAACGTTGCCACGATCCAGATTTTCAAGCAAAAAGACTTTCCTTGTGTTTCCAAATGAATATTCTCCCAATCGTCTTGTTGCTTGAACATCTTGTGAAATACTAATTCTATATATTCTCAGCGTCTTGTGTTTAGTGCATTTCTTTATATTATTATGTCCTTTTTTTTCCTGCTAATTATTTGGCTTGTTAGTAATTTATAAACATGTATCCTTAGTTTCGTCTATTGTTTGTTTAAATACTTTTTTTTTTTTTTTACCATTTGGTTTTCTGACTTTAAAAGACTTGAATTGATATCAGTTATCCAAAATATGATCGCTTGCTTCCATGTCCCTCACACAATTTGCCTCCAAGAGTTGAGCACTTGGTTGTCACAGAAGAAGGGCGTGTTCTGGATTATATTTGTAAAGCTCTGGATCTTCCTCCTCTGTAAGTTCCGCGGTTTAGTCATCTTGTAACATTGTTGTTAAGAATTTTGTTTTCTGTTAATAGTCGAGATCGAATAACAGAGAGAGAATTTTTCATTCTTTGTAAGGTTTGTTGCAGATCTCATCCATTTTGGAGCTGTGCATTATGCCCTCGTATGTCCAAAGCCTCCTCCAACTGCAACCCCAGAGCAAATAAAGGTGTTTAAAGAAGTCACTGCGCCATCTGTTTTGAGAAAGAGAGCTTCCATCAAAGGAAAAACAGTACGGGAAGCCCAGAAGACATTTCGGATAACCGACAGGGAACAGTTTGTCGAAGCTGGAACATACTTGCGTGTACATGTACACCCAAAGCGGTTTCCCAGGTAAAAACTAAGAACATTGTTTTTCGGATTTTTAGTCCATGGATTTTATCTACGCTCTTCTTGTTGACACCTAGTCACCTACATTTAATCAGGTGCTATGAAATTGACTGGAAGTCGAGAATAATAGCTGTGGCTGAATCCTATATTGTTTTGGACAAACCTGCTGGTACATCAGTACGTAACAAATCCATTAGTTTTTTTGAAATGCTACATATTTTTTTTATTGTCTATAATTTGAAAAAGTTTGTCCACATACACTGAATTTAAGATGCTTATCTTCTCATCATAGTCAAGTAGCGGTGGGAAAAATTTTAGGTGTTTGTCTTGCATGGCAGCATGTGAAAAGTTATTTAAACGAGAGTCACATACATATTTGAACTGAGGAACTTAAAATTCTGACAAGAACTCTCATTGTCATCATATTTTTCTCTAGACTTTCATTTACACCATGTATGATTTGTTTGAATTTTGATCAGGTAGGAGGAACCACAGACAACATTGAAGAAACTTGTGCGACCTTTGCAAGTCGTGCCTTGGGATTAACAACCCCATTGAGGACTACACATCAGATTGATAATTGTACAGAGGGATGGTATTGTATCTTATTGTACTTGCTGTGGTGTGATTTTGTTTATTTATTTATTTATTTTTATTGGTTAATGTGTCAATGTGATGATAGATATGGAAATAATGCTGGTAAATTCTTTTGCAGTGTTGTGTTAGCTAGGACCAAGGAATATTGCTCAGTTTTTCATGGAAAAATCAGAGTAAGTTTTATGTAATTTCATTTCTTGCAATGTTGCCCTTGTAGGGATTGCACACAACATTAACTCAGAAGCAGTCCAGTCTTTGGCTGTTGTGATCCTATCCTGCGCGTGTTTCCCCCACCGAAATGAATGCAGAAACTGAACTTTCATGTTTTACAATTGTACGATTGTATAGAACTTGAGAACATAAATCCTCCATCCAGTTTTCCTGTCTTGGCTCTTTGTCCATCAAATTATTTTCTACACGTCGTCGGAAGTTCTGAACAACAATAACTATTACCTCTTCTGAATCCACTCCGCTTGACAGTTCATTAAAATCCTGACCCGATTTGTTGTCAGAGAGTAATTAAGTAGACGGAGAGCAAGACAAGAAACATATGGATCTGGATTCTCTCTTGTGATAAAAGTTGTGTGTAATTTGGACCTTCCCCCCGTTTTTGAACTCATCAGGAGAAAACAGTGAAGAAGCTATATCTTGCTCTGGCTGCTGCTCCTTTGCCAACTGGAATAATTACTCACTACATGCGTCCAATTAATATGGCTCCAAGACTCATTTCAGAAGGTAACTATCTCTTGTAGAAATTTATTGCTGAATACAACCAATGAATAAAGCTTTCTTTTACCTCCTGTATTGTGGTAGCTATAGATACAAGGGTATCTTCTTTGCAAAGGCAATTGCGTAAAACTTTGTCATGTTAATCAATGGTTTTTAAAGGAACTCTTTTCCTGCCTTATACTGACCTACATAAAACCCAAACTTTGAGGCGTTGCAGATTTTGTTGAAGGGTGGTACCTTTGTAAACTAGAGATCATTGAATGCAGAAAGATTCCCTGGCCAAATAGTGTAACTGAAAATAAATATTGTATTGAAGATTCTCATTGGCCCTCAAAAGATTACGCATTTGAGTGTAAGATCAACCTTTTGACTGGTCGGACTCACCAGGTAAGAAGCGACATTTCTTTTGACTGAAAATAACTTTTATATTGCAGATACTTTTTCCCCCTCTTTCAGTATTCATTCTCTTGCTACTATGGTTCGCAAGATGGTGATCGTGGCACGTGATGTAAAATTTTTATTCTACACTTCCTGAAATATGGTTCTTCAGCTATGCTTTTGGAGAACGTTATTATTATTTTTAGTGGGTTGGAACCTTAATCATAAGGTTCATTTTGTATTTTTCACCTAGAATGCAACTGATAGTAAGTAAGCTGAGATAAGTTGTAGGATAATTTTCTCATAGGAGACGGGACCAAAATATTGCTTTGGTACTGATTAAGTCTTGTTATGCAGATTCGAGCACAGTTAGCAGCCTGTGGTGCACCGATAGTGGGTGATTCAACATACATGCCGGCTGCACTTGTGGAGATAACCAGTCCAGGAGTGAACCCATTTGGAAAACATAGGAAACTTTATTCAAGTGAGGATGACAAAGAAATGGCCATAACAGAGTGGATTGCACGGCATGGAAAGGAACCAAGTGTTTCCATTGGTCTTCAAGCATGTCAGATATCATGGGATGATGGACAACACATCTATGAGGCTGGAGCTCCTTGGTGGAGAAGACAAGAAACTTGAAGTAGGAGAATTAGAATATTATAGATCAAGTGCAAAGTCTGGTAATTTCTCAAGCCGAACTCTATCGGTTCATAGTTTACCATCATATTTTATGTGGGAGAACCCAGGAGTAAATCCACTCTTTCAAAAGGAGAAGAATAAACCTTTTATTCTGCAACAAATGCACTTCATCTGACAAGCCAGAAATTATAAATTGAACTAATTATTCCATTGACATTTTACAATGTTCGCACAGTTTCACAGGTTATTTTTTCCGCTTGAAAAATTTGCTTTTTCTTTGAGCAGGCTTCAAATTTCATTTAGGCTTTCTAGCTTTCTCATTTTAAGGTGATTGTACCCAACATCCTAAGCTTGTATGGTGATATCAGATATGCAATACCGAAGAGGTAAGCATTAAGTGCCTGACATGTAAGGTAAACAGCAGTCATTTCATTTTTTCCGTATACACATATGCAAGCATGTAACAAAAAGTATGTTCGCAATTCTCTCCAAATTTTACTGAGTAACCAGTGTAAACCCCTCAATATTGGAAGTATCCCTGTTATATTGTGGCATTAGGGTTTTTCCCTTGTGCTTTGAGATGAATCGCTTGTACCAAGGTGCTGATAATTTCTTGCTTCTCTTAGTGTAGCATAATCAACATGGTGAAGTCGAAACCTTACCTTGTATCCTTACGTCCACTTGAAATTCTCGAGCAAGGACGTCACGTGCAATCCATTTCTAAACACGTAGAACTAGAATGCATTAATTAATAACACTTTGTTATCTATAGTTTTGTGTCATACCTCGCTGCTCTCAAAAGGTCATCTAAGTAGTCAGCCATAAACTTCACTCTATTGACATCACGTAGAGCTTCTTCGATGGTAGTATTCGAATTCTCATAACAGCCATACCCTACTAGAGCCAAAATTTCATTGCCACAAATATGTATATGAAATGAGCAAGGGCATCCATGTACGTCCCTGTCTATGTCCATTTTTTTCTATTACATATGCAATCATTTTCTCCATTCCTGGTGGGTAAACAATTCTGCCGTGCCCTAGAAACAGAGAGAGAGAGAGAGAGAGATCAAATAGATATTGTTGGTATAACAAGAAAGAGGTTCATATAGGCAGATTCTCTAACAAGGATGCCATTTCTTTCTGAACTTTGTTGGTATAAAACCATCTGTCCATGACTCCAATTGCAGGTTCACATGGAGAAGAGATGCAGTCTTGGACCTAGTAACTTGTGTAGTGATTGATGCCAATGAAATCCAATCCATAAATCCTAGTTTCTCTGTCACTAATTGGAAATTTTGGTAATTTAGCCGATTAAATTTTTTTTTTTTTTTCATTCAAATAGCATGTGGCTTTTGGTGGACGAGGAAGCGCAGTCCAATTAGTGAAGTGGGCCCTCTGAATTAGTTCTTTTGTTCATTGTAGTAAATGGACGGATCACTCATTGCCCATATTCTCTCACTTACGTAGTATGATGCAAGTGAGTCGAACCATGACCTTGCTGAGGAAAATGAGCCTTACCATCATATCAAATGAATGGTCACGAGTTAATTCTTTCATCATTCTGTGTTCTTTCTTCTCGTTATGTAGTTTTTGCCCTTTTGGTGATTCCATTCCTTTCCAAGAAAAGAACGAAGCAGAAGAAAAAAAGAAGAGAAAAAATTAGTGGAATTTGTGCACATATTTCAAATGTTTAAACAAAGAATAAAGATTAAACTAGTCCATTTACAGTAAACCAGTTTCACGGCCCTGTTCATTTCGCTGATTTGAGTTTAGAATTCGAGTTGAAATGCGATTTTATGTAAGTGCTTTTTACTGTAATAAAAAAGTTAGATGTGACTGTTTCTAAGAGCTTTTTACTGTAGCAAAACTTGAATTTTAAACTCGAATCAGCGAAATAAACGGGGTAAACTTGAAAAATATGATATATTGACTCCTATGTAAGGTGTACTTATTTTACATCTGCTTCCTTGAATACACTTTGGCATTGCTTCGTTTCATTAGCAATGAACTGTCTGTACCAGTCAGCTGAGAGTCTTGCACTTCTCTTGAGAGTGGCATAATCGACATGGTAGAGTCCAAAACGCTCCGTGTAACCACTAATCCACTCAAAATTATCAAGCAAGGACCAAGCAAAGTAGCCTCTCACATCTGCTCCTTTTCTGCTATATAAAAAAATAATAATAATAAAATAAAAAGAAAAAGAAGAAGAAGAAGAAGTTGCCCTTTTGATCACTTTCAAAATCTGTTAAAAATTAAAAACCGGAAACAAGTTTGAAACGTAATGGTTTGAACTATTTTGGTTTGAAATGGAAAATTAGAAAAAACCAATGGCTCAAAAGTTTTGGTCCAAACCACTTGAAAAGAAGGGGGTGTAAACTCAGATTTGTTTTTTGGTTCGAAACATCGAATCAATGGTAGTTAAAACCACTTGAGCTGGTTTACCAGACATAAGCTTGTTCTATATGTTATTTAAAGGAGTTCCAAGTACCGTACCTGACTGCAGTTGCTATAGCATCTAAGTAGGACCTCATGTAGTCCACTCTCTTGACATCATTCAGTAAATCTTCACGTTTGAAATTGGGTTTTTCCTTATAACCATACCCTTTAAATAGAAAGACATCATCAGATATTTTTGTTCCTAAAATGACAGATAAATTTGCACTTTTACACTTTGATCAGATTCTTTGATTTCTAATCATCATACTCACCGTTTTCTGTGATGAACATTGGTGTGTTGTTGTACCTGTCTTTTATGTACGTTATAATCTTTTCCATTCCTTGGGGATAAACATATATCCAGTCAACTTCACTCTGCAAATTAGCATCAATGAGAAGGTTCTGTACTTGATGATTCTAATACTATTCTGTGCCAAGAATATTAGAAAAATCATAATAATATTAAAAATGTACGTTCACATTTTTAAAAGGGTCGCTTTAGTACTTTAAAGCCTTTTTTTCGAGACATAAAATGACTAAAATGCACTTTGAATTAGTTAACCACAAAAATAAAAATCAAAGCATAAACTTTTAAAATATATTTATACGTATTACTTTGTCTTCAAAAGAAATCCTATATCAGAAATTAATTATGAACGATTCTTACATTTTGATTAAACGTATGAGAAGTCGTTAACGAGATTACGCACCGGTTCTCCAATAAAAAGCCCATCTTTCTGCGCAATTCGTAGACTCAAACCTTCCGTCTTAGAAGCTCCTGCTTTGGGTTCACATGTAGAAAATTTACAGTCTTTTGCATAAAAACTGGTATAGTGATTAATGCCAATAAAGTCCAATCCATTCTTCAGCTTCTCCATATCATCTTTCGAAAACGCGGGCAAATGGTCTCCCAGAATCTCTTTCATTTCCGCAGGATATTTCCCTAGTATAATTGGGTCCAAAAACCTGCATTTGAGCTTTTTTCAATCAGGGGATTTTTTTTTTTCTTTTTTTTACCATGTCTTGAATGAATTATATCTTTACCAGTTCATATAGAAAGACAGAGCCCTCTCAACTGCTAATTTATCTTCCAAGGAGTTGCTGAAAGGTTCGTACCACAAGCAGTTCATAACAATCCCAATACTTCCACCTTGAGTTTTCTGAACGATTAAACAAAGTCATTTTAAGTATCTACAGTCCAAAAAACATTATTGCTAATTGCCCGAAAATGCGAGGCAAACATATTCTAGTAAAGACGTTCATCATGACTCTCGAAATCACGTGCCTAAGCTAAACCTTGGAAGAAAAAATAAAAAAAGTTGACCTGATATTTGGTTCGGTAAAGATGGACAGCAGAAGAGTGTGACAAGATGACATTATGGGCAGCGATAAAAGGCTCGGTGGTGGAGTCTCCGGCGGTACAGTTCCCAAAGGAGGGACAGCAACGAGATGGTGGGTAAATCCCAGACCTATACCCTCGAATAACTGCAACGTTGGGCTCATTGAAGGTCGCCCAGTAGTTTACTCTGTCACCGAATGATCTAAAACACATATCTGCGTAGTATCTGAAATCCTCCCTGCATTTTTATCATTTTCCAGACCCAATTTATTTGGCGCTTTTTACTCCCCGATGATTTCCAAAAAGAAAAAAAAAAAAAAAATAGATACCTTTAGACCTGAATATTAGAGATGAGTGGGTATTTAGTATTTGCAGTAGGCAAATCTACGACTATATTTAAAAATGAGATTCGTGTTGCTAACTAACTAGGTATTTAGCGGCATGCTTAATGCTTTGCCCCTGGATTCTTAAAGAAAAGAGCAATAATAATTTATTTGGAGCATTATGCAACACTTTTTTAAATTTAAAGTTCTAATTTTTGTTCTTCAAACGAGCTTACATGACATGCACAGGAATATTTGATCCGAATTTTAATAACTATAATTGATTTTGGGACATTTTGCGATACTTAATTAAATTAAGGGTAATTTATCAAGATTAAAAATTTAAATCTAACCTGCCAATTCAGAGAGAGCTCAAAGAGTTTTAAGGTAAAAGGACCTAAGCCTTAGAGGTGTCAAATCAGAGGTGTTGGCTTTCTAAACTTGAATTTATATGTTTATGACTTTCGTGGCACCGCCGCTGTGGTGGAACTCGATTGTTATTCTACGTCATGTTTATTTTACTAATTTATTTAAGTTTTATTACAGTAAAAAATTCTCATAAATAGTCACGTTTAATTTTTTTATTACAGTAAAAATCTCTCATATAAAGTCACATCTCAATTCGAATCACTTAAGCCCCTAATCTACATGCTAATCATGTTTATTTTGAATTAGAATGCACAAATTTCAACTCTACACTTTAAGGTATAATCAAGTGTGAATTTACTATTAAACTATAAGCGTTATCGCTGTACATCTGCACATATGTATGCGTATTTATTAAAGTAGAATAAGAATATACTGCTACTTACTGCACTTCTGGACTTAGCCATGCTCCATATCTTTCTTCAAGTTCCTGAGGAATGTCGTAATGACTCAATGTCACAAAAGGCTGGATTCCTGTAGCGAAGAATATCTGGTAATTACACTGCCGAATCGTGACATGTGTGTGTATGTATACGTATACATATACATATACATATATATATATAAATATATAAATAATAGCAGAATCAACCTTTCTCAACAGCAGTAATTATACACTATTTTTTTTTTTAAATAAATAACATGGTTTTTTTTTCTTTTTATTTTTATAACTTTGCATTTTGAGGTTATAAAAAATAATATCTTATGTTTTGGAGTTTATCTTATTTATACCTCTAGATTTCGAACTTATACTCAAATCTTATCTTTAATCAGTAACAATTAAAATCCATCCAAACACCCTCAGTAAATAAAAAGAATAAGAAAACTTCGTAAAATAGGAGGATATTTGAGTATTTTTCATAGCCAAAATAAATCTTTAACTAAAAATGGGTAAGTATTTAATATGATTTTGAAATGTGAAGCTATAAATAAGATACAATTTAAGATATAAAGTATATGTTTTTTAACCTCTCAAAATGCATGGTAAAAGATGAAGAAAAAAAAAAGAGCATAAAACCTACCATATATATATAAATAAGGAAAGTAAAATACAAAAAAAAAAAAAAAAGAGAAAAATTTAGTGAGAGCATATATATAAAGATATTAAATTTTAGTGGAGGTGAAATTGAAAAGCAAAAATATTTAGTTGGTCAATTTTAGTTTTAAAATAGTCAGTGGGGCGGGTGCTCCCACTGGTTGCAACACAGCTTTGCCACTGTATATATAGTACTATGCGAAATTTATCGAAATTTGTTGGCAATTATATAGAGAGGTGATTAAAAATGACCTCTGCCCAGGAGAGCGTCAATGAGCTTGTTGTAATAATCAATGCCTGCCCCGTTTACTTTTCCAAATCGTCCCTCTGTTTCAGAGTTTGAAAGGAGTAGTCAGTAGTTAAGAGGGCGTTTGATAGAGAGATTCATTTTCTGATTCGAATCATGATTCGTGATTCGTTACAGTATTTTTTCTCACAAAAAAATACACATAAATCAAAAATGATTCGAATCACATGATTTGAATCTTCAAACCAAACGAATCAGAGATAAGAAAATTATGTCAATATAGATAAACTGGTCGGAAGCTCTTTTAAGGAAACAAGAAGAACTTTTACTTGGTAAAATTCTTGCCCATGATATAGAGAAACGGTAGCTATTCACTCCCACGTAATTCATAAGATTCAAATCTTCCTGTTTAATATACGATGTCATCGTGATATAATCAGTATTTTAGTCAAGGAAAAACATAAAGGAAAGTCAATAATATTTCTTATCATTCCATGGAGTAGTATTATTATGTGGCCATTCTAATGTAGTATCATGTCAGTGATGACCATCAGATCTGTGATATCATGATATGCAACTTTTATTTGTCAATGAATATGCATGTGATTTGACAAATAATTACAAATGAGACAGAAAAGACATTTGATGTGATTGAGAAAATAAGTGGGCACTAAAACCAGTGATACAAAAGTAACAAGTCAAAAATGCCGGATATATTTGTTTTTTCTTAAGATTCGTTTGATATCTCCATTTAAATTATGATTCTAAAATTAAAATTATAATAATTTATAATTTTGAGTTTAAATTATAATTTTAAAATTAAGATTTAGAATTAAAAATTTAAATCATCTTAAATTAAAAAAATGATGGTTTTAAAATTATAATTTAAATTAGTTTAAAACATCACATTATATTTTAAATTATGATTTAAAATTATTGTAAATAAACATTGATTCTGAATTAGAATTTAGAATCATAATTTTAAATCGATCTACCAAACGTACTCTAAGATTTAAATCATAATTAAAGTTTTTTTATTACAATATTTTTTTATAAAAATTAAATTCAATTATCTTACTATATTATTTTCTATCACATAAAAAATTTAATTATAATTTGAGTTTTTTTATAAGCAATTGTGATTTGAGTTTCACATCATTTATTGCTTTACTTTTTCTCAGGGTGGTGGGTCAGTGCCATGCCAAAATGTTGAATTTTGCTCCTCTTTTTGTTTATTTTTTTAATTTATGAAAGAGCCATTCATTGAAGCTTATTAGGAAAGAAACAGAAAACAAATAAAGCCCGCAGGCAGAAGAGAAGCATGACAGGACGAGATAAATTAAGGCTATATTTATTTTATTAATTTAAATTTTATTACAGTTAAAAGTAAAGTCACATTTAATTTTTTTATTACAATAAAAAATTTTTATATAAAGTTATATCTTAACTCGAATTAAAAATTTAAATTAACGAATTAAACAGACCTTAATTCTTTTCTTTTTATACACAGATATATACTCAAAAGAGAAAAATTCATTGAAAAAAGTTTTTAAAAAAAACCACTGAACAAAACGATAAAAAATAGGGTCAAAAATTTGTTTAAAGGGTTAACTAAAGTATTGAACTAAACTGAAAGTCCAAATTAAGTTAATAATTAAACATAAAAACTAAATATACAATAAAATATTTTAAGAATTTGTTAAAGTTTGAAATTATATAATTTTAAGGGACCACAATATAAAGAAAATGAAAGGAAAACTTTAATAGCGGGATGAGTTTTTTTTTTTAGTGCATTTTTATGATCATCAACGAGAGTAACAAAACATTGTAGATGCAGAGGTTTAGGCCTCGTTCATTTCGCTGATTCGAGTTTAGAATTCGAGTTTTGTTACGGTGAAAAGCTCTCACAAACAATCATATTTAATTTTTTTACTACAGTAAAAAGTTCTCACATAAAATCACATCTCAACTCGAATTAAAAACTCGAATCAGCGAACTGAACGGGCTTATGTTCTTTCTTTTTTAGAGTTGAGTTAGAATTTGAGAAACATAGTAGATATAGAGGTTTAAATTCGTTCTTTTTTAGAGTTTGAGTTAAAATTTGAGTTAAAAAATAAACTCAAGTAATACGAGAAAAAATTATAATAAAAAAATTAAATTTAAATTTTTATGAAAAAAAGTGTTGTAATAAAAAATTTAAATGGTAATTGAGACCTTAAACGTGGCTTAAGTGTATAGTACGTTACCTCAAAAAGATGGTATTGATCGACAGCTATATCTCCGGTGGTTCCGTCTATGATTTTACCTTTGACAAACCCATAACATAAACCCCTCAATATTATAAATGTTATTAGAGGGAAAAATTCCTTCTGGAAAATCACTAGAAGCGAAATGAGCAATCTAACCAGGCTTATGGGTGAAAACGTCCCAGTTGTTAAGGCCTTTACCATCAGTCAGAAAAGCTCCTTCATACTTGGAAAAAAAAAAAAAAAAAAAAAAAAAAAAAAAAAAAAAAAAAAATAAAAAAAAAGGGTTTTTTTTTTTTTTTTTTTAAAAAAAAAAAAAAAAAAAAAAAGAAGAAACGAAAAGTCATAATTAAAGGGTTTTTTTGTTTTTATTTTTTCAATTCCAACGAGTTGTTTGGGAAAGAAAAGTAAGGAATTCCAAGTTAAAACCTGATAAGAAGAAGACGCTGTTCCAAAGAGAAAAGTGTTGGGAAATGAGGATGAAACTGAAGAGCTTCCTTTCATTGATATGGGAATATAGCATGAAACCATGAGGATTAATGATGAAAAGCATATTAAAATTCCGAGCTGAAGGTAGTGAGATAAAGATGCTGAAATCTCCATTACAAATAGAATTTGTTGCGGAAATTAAGATGACTTTGCTGAGAATCAACCAGGCAAATAAAACAGAAAGCACTGAAGACACAACTTTTTCATAAAGAAACTTTTATAGGTGGAATGCCTCTAACTAGATCTCAACAGTGTATAACAGCAGATCTGAGAGTGTATTTATAGCCAATCAGAAGAAAATTATATATATATATATATCAGGAATTGGCCTACAGTCATCATACATGTCAGCATTTCTAGGCCTTTTTCAAGTAGATACCACAGATCTAGTTTTACTTTTTGCTTTATTATTATATTCGATATCATTACTATTAGTGGTGTCAAACGTCACGTCCAACACTAGGTTTATTAGTGGTGTCAAGTCTGGTTCAGGCCCTTCACGGTCGGTCCCGGTCTTTATATTTTTTTTAAATTTAATTAAAAAAATATATTATATACTTTTAAAAGATATAATTTTATTAAATTAATATAATAAGAATAAATACACATAAATAATTGTCTCATTAAAAATATTACTAAATAAAATCTATGAGGAGATCGGGACAAAACTTTAGCGAATGAAAAAAGAGTGCAGTAGTTAGGAATAATAAATTACAAACCTAAGTGCTTTTATAAGATTATGTTATTTTTAAGTTAGAAAAATATTCTTGCATTGAATCATTTGTGTATTGTTATTTTCGTCTTCTGGCATCTTCTCAATCTTTAACGCACATTAGCTCCTCCAAGATATCTTGATGCATTCTGCTTCTCTTCTCGTCAAGAATTCGGTTGCTTGCGCTAAAAGTTTGCTCCGATGCTACCGTTGACACTTGAGGTGTCAGAATATCACGAGCTATTACGGACAGTGTTGGAAAATGATCGGTCTTACTCTTATATCACTGTAAGATGTCTAGTTTGTCGTAATCGATTACAAAATTTACTTCAAAATATTTTACTAGTTCGGTAGACGCTTGTGTTGATGACGATCTTGTTGTTTTCTCTTTCTTCTTCAAGAAACTCCACGACGATCCTTTAGGCCCCGAACTGCTAGTTGACGACGAAGTTCCCTGTTCTTTTTTACCTGTGCTGTATTTTGCTGTATACAAACTAAAAACATTTTCTAACATTTTCTTTGCGTCAGTAATAGTTAGTTGCATATCTATTTCTAAATTTTCTACTGTAGCAGTCATAATAGTTCAGTCCCATCTACTACGCACCTAGGATCTAAAATGGTTGCCAATGCATATAACATAGACAACCTGATTATAACTTTTAAATTTATTTTTCATTAACTTAACTATATTTCTAAAAAGTTCTGTACCCCTATAATAAGAAAATGTTTATGAAATATTAAATAGTTGACGTAAAACTAAATGTGCAGTAGGATAATAAACTCCAGAAAGTAGGATAATAATTCATTACATAAAATATTTTCATGCAATCAGAACGAGTTGTGTTTCTACTTACTCGTTTAAATTATGGGCAGAAGGCTGTCTGGATGAATTCTTCGAACGACGCATCATCTGCAAAAAAAAAAGAGGCAATTCGGCACTAGCTAGAAATTTAGCTAGTGTCTCACGTGCACGTTGTGCATCGTATGTAAAAGTTTGTAAACCCTATGATATGAGTGATAGTGTTTGTTGGCAGGAGTCCACACTCCCACCTTGGTGCAACGGTAGACATACTTTCCAATGTCTATCCAGATGACTAGTACCCCCACCATTTTTATTAGAAAAATATTTTTTACAATATTTACAGACCGCACGAATTTCCATTTCACCTGTTTTTTGGGGCTCTTATGTGAAATGCTGCCATGCCGAAAAAGTTCGCGGTCTTTTTCCCCTGCTGCGTTCTCCAGCTTCCTCATTGTGCACTGAAGCATTATCCACCTAAGCATTTTCTGGTTCAGTGGGGGGTGGGGTTGGGAGGCATCATTTCTTCCTCAAAAAATACCTCATCACCAAGCTTAGGAAGAGCAGTGAAATCAGAGAAGTTTGGTGCGGCCATTTTCTGAAAATTGATTGAACTTGAACTTTGTAAATGAAAGAGCAAGAAAATGAGTGAACGCGAGAAAAAAGCTTAGAATCAAAATCAAAGATACAAGTTGAGAGATAGAATGAGAGTGAGATGAGAAGTTGAGAGTGAATTGTTGTGTGGGATTTATGGTGGAATTAAGGGGTATTTATAGAGGATTTAGGGTGGATTTTCAAATTCTTGTCATTGGGCCCTTCGCAGCCCAACAGGCGGCCCGTGACAGGCCTAACGGGAGGCCCGTCACGTGTCAAACGGGAGGCCCGTCACGTGTTAAACGGGAGGCCCGTCATGGACCAAACGGGAGGCCCGTCATGTGCCGCCCGTTGGGCCCACGAAGGGCCCACGAGAGGATTTAGAATGGGCTGTTTCATGGGCCGTTTCGCGGGCTTGGGCCTGGCCGAACAAGGGCCGAATCAGGGCTTGTGTCGGGCCGAACACGGGCCATGCCGCGGGCCTCCACGGGCTAGGGCTGAGCTTGGGCCGCGGGGGCTGAGAAGCTGAGGCCCAACCCTAACCCATTACACGTTTCGAGCCAGCACAACCCGTAACAATAGCGAAACGGGCCGTGCCAAATTCAACACTATTACGAGCTAAGCCGGGCCATCCATGAACGGCCCGACCCATTTGACATCTCTAATTATTATATAACATGTTATTTAATAATAATTTTATTGTATTATATTAAATATATATTATATTCTAATTATATATAATATTATTATATTATATATTATTATATAATATGTTATTTAATAATAATTTTGTTGTATTTTATTAAATATACATTATGTATATTATAATATAATATAAAACAATCACAGGACTCAAATCTAGGATCACAAAGATAAAGCGGGAGAGGACGTACCCATATTTGTACATCACTGATAAAGTAGTTTATGGTACATAATATATAAAAATATATATATATCTTTAATATGAATTATTTAAAATATAATATTTCTTTATATATTTTATGTTATATATAGCAATTTCGTTAATGCTAGGCCAACTACAATTATTATGGGTATTCTATTACAAGTGACACTTATTATTGTACATAAAGTCTCGTTTATTTTATTAATTTGAGTTTTATTATAGTATAAAATTTTTTAAAATAATCACATTTAATTTTTTATTATAATAAAAATTTCTCATATAAAATTATATTTTAACTCGAATAGAGGTTGTTTAGTTAGGGGATTCATACCTCAATTCGAATCATAGTTCATGATTCGTTACAATGTTTTTTCTCATAGAAAATATACGTAAATTAAAAATAATTTTAATCTTATAATTCTAATTCATGAACCAAACGTCTCTTAAATGGAACACAAGATATGCTTTACTATTACATTTTGTCCCTAGCAAGTAGTCCTTCTGTTGACGGAGACAATCGAATCAAATCACTGGTTTCAGAATCCAAAATATCTTTGCATGACAGGCACAATTTTGATAATTTTTTTTTTTTAAAATTAGATTGAACTTCACAAGCTATGCACGTGGGGTGTGTTAAGTTAATTATCGAGTTATTATGAAAACTGTATAAAATCTGACTATAAAATCAAAGAAGGAACAAAAGAAAAAAAATAAAGTGTTAGGGCCCGTTTAGTTCGCTGATTCGAGTTTAGAATTCGAGTTGAGATGTGATTTTATGTGAGAGCTTTTTACTGTAGCAAAAAAGTTAGATGTGATTATTTGTGAGAGCTTTTTACTGTAGTAAAACTCGAATTCTAAACTCGAATCAGTGAAATGAACGGAGCCTTAGTGTAAGAAGCCAAAGAAAAAAAAAGGTAAAAAAAAATTAAAATAAAAAAATAAATAAGTTTTAGGATAAAAGTTGATGTAAAAAATAAAATTTAAAAGCAAAAATGAAAAAGACATAAAAAATAATCAAAATGAAAAAACAAATAAGTTTTGGCATAAGAACCGATACAAAAAAAATAAAATTTCAAAATGAAACTTTTAAAAAAAAGTCAGAAAAGGATTAAAATGAAGAAAATAATAAATTTTAGGACAAAATAGACCAAAATAATAATAATGAAAGTAAAATTTCAACGCAAAAACAAAAAAGGAGTAAAAAAGGACCCAAACGAAGAAATAGATTAGTTTTAGGAAAAAGGTAACCAAAACGAAAAAATAAAATTTCAGAACTAAAATGAGAAAGGATAAAAAGGGGACAAAATTGAATAAATAGATAAGTTTAAGGGTAAAAGAAACCAAAAACAGGCTGCGGCTTCCAGACAATGGATCTTCCCACGACATTCTCCGTGTCGTCATGTCAGTCCTCAGCAGCCACGAGATGCCGTCGCTGGTAGAGGGTAGAGAGAAGAAAGGGAGAGAGGGAAAAAAAAAGTGTCATCATGTCCCTGGAAGCCACTAGATCTCATTAGCCATCGCCCACCATTTATGTTTTAGGGTAAGGGTTGGATGGATTTTTTTGAAAATCTGAAAATGCCATTTTTAAGCGGAATAAAGAAACATTTGTATTTCTCTTTAGGACTATTAATTTTGTAACATATAGCCGTGTGTTAGGGACTTGAAGAGTTTATTATTAATTTATTTATATAATTATTTAAGTATTTTTAAATTTATTTAAAAAAATATGTATAAAAATAACAATTGACTTAAAAAAATTAAATAGAAACAAATTGAAGAAATTTAACCAAAAATAATATATGCGAAAATGAGTGAAGTGAGTAACAATATATTTTTAAAAAACACACAAAGAATTAATAAAATACTTTGATTCTTTTATGTATTGTTTGATTAATACAATGTTAGTCTACCAAGTGTCTCTTAAAGATATTCTTAGAGTCAAATTTCTTATCATTTTTATTTTATTGTATTTGTACATTAAAGGTCAATTTAGTTCGTTGATTCGAGTTTTTAATTCAAGTTGAGATGTAATTTTATATGAGAGCTTTTTATTGTAATAAAAAAGTTATATGTGATTGTTTTTTAGAGTTTTTTACTTCAGTAAAACTTATATTCTAAACTCAAATCAGTAAAATAAAAGGGGCATAAAATTATAAATAAAATTCAGCTGCATTCTAGCATTTTGTAATAACACCAATTAATTTAGTAACTAAATATTTGATTTACTCACTATATATAAAATCGGTCAAGAATTTTTATAAGTAAATATTGATATTTATCAAAAAAATATAGCTCCAAAGTAATTAAATCCTATTTTCTTTTAGGTGTATTTGGAACCTGAATTTTAGGGAGGAAAAGAAAAAAAAAAAAAAAGGTGAGAGAAAATACATTCTCATGTTATACCTATCACTAAAGGAGGCACCCGGTTACTGTTCTAAGTACAGTGTCGGGTTCTTCTTATCCCTCTTCTTTGAAAAAATCCTAGATGTGTCCTAATTTTGTGTTTTTACCGTTTTAGCCTCGGTTGCTTATTTCTGTTTTGTTTTTTTTTTTGGTATTTTCGTAATTTTCTTATTTGGAAAAATTCTGTCTGTGTCTTTAAATTGTGTATTTACCGTTTTATCCTTGATTGTTTGTTTTTGTTTGGATATTTTCATAATTTGATTTCAAAATAGTATTTTGCTATTCTTCGAAGCTTCTACCTTCATTTCTTCTGCAGAATTTTTTGGGTTTCTTTTCTTCTTTCTTTCATCCTTTCCGTGAAGTTTTCTTCCTCATCTTTCTCTGCAGATCTTCAGAGTTTTAAGCTCCTTTTATTCTGAATATGCTTTTCGTCTTTGTTTTCTCTCTATTTTTTCTCTGTATTTTCGTTTTGGTTTCTTATGTTTTGCATTTGTGCATGCCTATGGTTATTTATTTTCGTGAAGTTTCTACCTTCATTTCTTCCATGGAAATATGTTTTGCATTTGTCCATGCCTCTGATTATTTATTTTTGTGAAGTTTCTACCTTTATTTCTTCCATGGAAAATTTTTTTTCCTTTTTTTTTTATCTATTTCTTACTTTTCATAAAATTCCTGGGTTTCACTTATTTTTTGCATTTGTATTCTCTGTTCCTTTTATCTCTCTGCAACTATTTTCTCTTAGTGTTTTTATTTTAGTTTTTTCCTGTTTTTTATTCGTTTTTTTTTTCTCCTTTCGTTTTTCAAATATGTTAGTGTTTTTATAGATTTAGTTTTTTTTTTCCTTCTATTTTTTTTTTGTTTCTCCAGATCTGTTACTGAGGTTTATGGGATTAGATATCTGCATTTGGTTTTGTAGTTTTATTTTTCATTTATATTTCCTTAGATTTGACTTTATTTTTTTCTTGTTTTTCGGTTTTCCACATCTCTTAGTGTTTTTTTTTCCTTAAATTTTTTTTTCATTTTTCCAGATCTGTTAGTGTTTTTATAGATTTAGCTTAGTTTTTCTTTCTATTTTGTATTCGGGGTTTTTTCCCCTTCCATATATGTTAGTGACGTTTGTGGGATGTTACCGCATTTGGTTATTTTTGTGAAGTTTTTTTCACTTTTTTTTCCCTTTTTGTAAGACTTCTGGGATTCATCTTTTATGTTTGTTTTGTTTTGTAGTTTTGTTTTCCATTTTAATTTCCTTAGATTTGCCTTAGTTTTTTTCCCGTTTTTCATTTTTCCAGATCTGTTAGTGTTTCTGAAATTTTTTAATGTTATGTTTTTCCATATTTGTTCGTGTTTTTATAGATTTGGTTTCATTTTTTATTATAATTTTTTAAAATTTGTTTTTTTCGTATTTCTAGATTTATTAGTATTTTTATTTCCAGATGTATTATTTGTTATTGTTATCTGTTAATTGTTTTCTTCTTTTTTTTTAATTCACTTTTTATTTTTACTAATTATTAACTTTTTTTTCACAGGTTATATTAGTCCGGAATATTTAGACATTTGTTTTTAGTGCATGGTAATTTTTTCTAACGAAATACTTTATTTTGACTGTTTGCCGGTTATTCGTTCTGTTCCACGGTATTTATCATGCAACGTAACACCTGTTTTTAATAAATTATTATATTTTTTTACAGCGTAATAACGGTAGTATTAAGTTTTGTTTACAGTATTTACTACCACCATATGCTCAAACATTTATTTTCTTCATATAAATATATTGTTTTCTCTTTCATGCTTATAGTCATTTGCTTTGCTTCTGCTTTCGTTGTCATATATTTATCGTCTATCTTCTCTGTTTCCTTCCTTTTCTTCAATTTTTATTAGAGAGTTTTTTTTCCTTCTATTATCTCTGTTTTGAAGTGTTTTTAGTTCTTCTACATCAACTCTATCCACTTTTGTTATTCCTCTAAGGTACTTATTTCTTACCTTTTCCACCTCATTTCCATATACTTATCGTTTATCTTTTCTCTTTCCTTCATTTTCTTTAATTTTCATTAGTGAGTTCCTTTTGTTATCTCTGTTTTGAAGTGTTTTTACTTCTTCTGTATCAACTCTATCCACTTTCGTTATTGTTCTAAGGTACTTATTTCTTACTTCTTCCACCTCATTTCTAATTGCTTTTAATATTACACATATTATATTACTATGATTCTTTAACTATTTATATTAAATTATTAATATATGTATTCACTATTTTACATTATTATAATTATATTTACATTAAGTTTGTAGTTACGTTTATTTCAAAATTTTTTATCATTTTTATTGTTTTGTTAAATCTTTATTCTCTATTAAAAATCTATTGGTCCTTGGTGGTGATGATGTTTTTCCTCTTTATTGTTGCCATATATTGAGTAATTGTTAATAGTGATTTAGCAAGAATTGATGTTGCCCGGATTATTGAAGATTTATCCTTATGTCATTTCGTTTAGGGTGTTTATGTTTTTTGAAAAATAACAAATCTTTTTACTTCTTACTTGCAAATATTTTATTTTTCTTATTCCACTCTGAACCATTTCATTCTTTAACTGATTTTTTTGTAAGGTTTTTATTCACTATTACAGTTATTAAAATTTTTTCCTCTGTTATTTAGTGTAAGTCTTTCAATAATTCAGCTGGTAGCCAATGATAATGTTGAATCATAATTCAGTTACTTTTGATACATGCTGGTAGCAAAAAAAAAAAAAAAAAAGCCCGAGAATTGTTGCCATGTATTGAGTAATTGTTTATAGTGATTTACTAATTGTTGATGTTGCCCGGATTATTGAAGATTTATCCTTATATTATTTGGTTTAAGGCATTTTTTTTAACAATAACCAATCTTTTTACTTCTTAGTCGTAGGTGTTTTAGTTTTTTTATTCCACTTTGAACCATTTCATCCTTTAACCGAATTTTTTCCTAAGGTTTTTGTTCACAATATTTACTCTAGTGTTTGTTATTTGGTAGGAAGTTATAATCATTTAACTGTGATTTAACTTCTGAAGTTTCTTATTTTCTATTTTTTTCCTTTTGTCCTTCGTTTTTTATTATTTCGTTGTTATTTGATTCAATGTATTCATTTTTCCTGTCCAAGTAAAATTTAAGTTTGTTTTTTGGTTTTTTCAAATTTTTTTAAATTGGTTACACTTTATTTTTTTCTTTAGTTTTTTAAATTTTTACTCAGTTTTTTCGTTTTGTTTTTCTTTTTGTTCATCTACAGTTATTATAAATTTTTTATCTGTTATTTAATATAACTATTTCAATAATTCAGCTGGCAGCCAATGACAATGTTAAATCATATTTGAGTTACTTTTGATACATGTTGGTAGCAAAAAAAAGATGAATACCTGAACCATTCCTTTTATATGTTTTGATGTCTTTGTCTTTTTGCTTCTTACTTGCAGATGTTTTATTTTTCTCCACTTTGAACCATTTCATTCTTTAACAGATTTTTTTCTAAGGTTTTCGTTCACTATTATAGTTATTAATAATTTTTTTTTTTCTGTTATTTAGTGTAAGTCTTTCAATAATTCAGTTGATAGCCAATGACAATAGTGAATCATATTTAAGTTATTTTTAATACATGAATGCCCGGGAATTATTACCATGTATTGAGTACTTATTAATAGTAATTTAGCAACTGTTGCTCTTGCCCAGATTATTGAAGATTTATCTTTATATTATTTGGTTTAAGGTGTTTATGTTTTTTTAACAGTAACCAATCTTTTTGCTTCTTAGTTGTAGGTGTTTTATTATTCCACTTTGAATTATTTCATCCTTTAACCGATTTTTTTTCCTCAGATTTTTGTTCACTATATTTATTCTAGTGTTTAGACTTGCTTGGCGTTGTATTATGTGGAGAAAGGGTGGTGGGGTCAAGTCTTTTCTTTTGTTGGTTTGTTCTGTTCTGTTTGTGTTGTGTTGTATGGAACAATTTTACAAACATATGGTGGGCATAGATTCCTCCCTTCTCTTCTCTGCTAAAAATACTGTATATAAACAAAGATCTTCAGTATTCACTCCTCCATTCCATTTGGGAGTCTTATTTATTTATTTGTAATAATTGTTCCGGGAGTTTCCTAGCCGGCTAATTAGTATTAATTTTTTATTATTAAATTAGATTAAAATTACATTAAATTAAAAAATTATACAAAATAAACCGTTTATGATAAAAAAAATTAACGGTTGACAATAAAAAATTATTAATAATTCACTTTTTTTATAATTCTTACAGAAAACTCCATAATTGTTCATAGTGCTTCTTTTATGATGTTACAAGCAGCATATAAATAAAGGCATTTGGGGAACGAAACATGCATTTGGGCCAACAAAGAACAAAGAATAGCATTGATGAAGCCCTAGCTTGAAAAATTTGCTAATGGTCACAGACAAAACATTGTCTACAAGGAAAGCAACATTACATAAAAAACAATGAATTTCTAAGGAAACTGTACTTGATTCTTAGTACACATATAAAGTAAACAATATGAAAACTAAGTATTACTATATAATTCCACCAAATGCTAGATGACACGGGTGTAGAAATTTCGTTATTATTGAATGCAAGTTCTAAATCTTATTATCCTAGGTCATCACTGGAGTTAGTTTTTATGTGATTTATTAGTTACAGTTTTTGTATATAATTTATTTCATTCTATTCATTTTTTATCACCGTTAGTTAGCAATTGTTAATAGTATTTTTGTTTTTAATATTATATGGATTATTTGATATATATAATGTTATCTACCTAAACATTTCAAATCTTATTTTTTCTATCATGTTGTTTTCTGCTTTAATTCTTTATTTCTTATTTGTTCTTACCTTATCTGTTTATTTTCTTTCTTCTTCTCTATGTGTTTTATCTATTTTATCATTATTCTCACTTTTCTTCTTCGAACTTATTTTGGGGTTTCTTATTATTTTTGTGATAATGAAGTATGTTTCTCCTCTTTCTATTATTTTTTCTTAGACCGTTTATCTTTTGTCATTCTTTTTATCATATTATATATTCTCTCTGTTTTCTTCTAACTTCACTTCTTTATTCTTTTTACTCCTGTTTCTGTTTTATAATTTTATTATTATTTTTATTTCTTTGATATTCTATCTAAACTCTGTAATAATATATTTGATAGCCAACTATATTGTTCAGCCATTTTTCTATTGGTAGAGCAGAGAATAAATACTTGAATCAATGTCTTACTACATATGTTATTTGTCAACGTTTATATTATTAGTGTGTTTTTTAAATAGTATAGTTTTATGTTTTCTTTCAACCTCAGTTGTATTTAGTATTTACCACCTACAACAACTGGGTCTTCAAAAGAAACAACATCAGTTTTAAAGCCAATTCAGTCTATTTCAGTCGCTCACGAATCTACCTCTTTCGCAAGTTCATCAAAAAAAAAAAAAAAAAAAAAAATTAAGAAAAATCATGTGTTATATATTATATTAAATATTTTAGTAAATATGAACATATTTATTAACAATTGTTACAATTTAATAATAACTATTTTCTTATTTTCTTCATTCTTATTTGCAGCTCAGAAGAAATAATAAACGAAAAGAAAAAAAAATAATTATATGAATAAACCTCTGTGTATATATAAATAAGTATGTATATTTTTATGTACAAATATAAATATATAAATAAATATGTATATATATATGTTACAAATGTACCACAATTTATAAATATATATGTGTATTTTTATACGTTTTATTTATTTAAATTACTGATAATTAAACTATTATATACTCGTGCATTCCCCTAGTTTGGAACTAACATAAGGGATGAAAAAAATATTAAAAAAAAAAAAGGGAGAAAACTCAAGTAAACTCTGAATTCTATTTTCCTAAAAAAAAATGGTGAGAAAAATGAAATTTATGTGGGGAAAATCTTTCCGGTTTTATTTCTCAACCCTCGTCGCTCTCTCGCTCTTCACTTGTCTCTCTCTTCTCTTCTCTCTCTCTGGCTCTTCTTCTTCTTCTTCTTCTTCCTCTTCTTCCTCTTCACCTTTCTCTCTCTTTCTCTCCTGTTCCTCCTCCTCCTCCTTCTTCTCTGCTAGGGTTTGGCATCCGACAGCGGGTGAAGTTCCGACGCCGGCGGACTGAAGCTCCGACGGTAAGTCTTTACTCCTCTCTCTATTTTTGTTAAGGATATTTCATCCTTTTGTTCGATTTCAAAGTGATTAGATGAGACTTTGTAAATAGAAAGGTTCATGAAGTTCTCTGATAGAATTCTTGGGAAATTTTTTGTGCATTTTTTTGGTGGATTTGGGATTAAACCCACTCTACCAACCACTCCAATACTGAATCACTTTAAGATTGACTGCTCAGGTAATTTTCAATTTGTAAATTTTTGTTGATATAGTTCGTTTACCGTTTCTTGTCTAGATTTCAGCAAAAAGCTCCGAATTGAATTTCATGGTTTATGGTTTAGATTTGAGGCCCAATGCATTCTGGGAAATTCTTCATTCGTTGGTTTTTTAACAAATTTCAGGAGAAAAGTACCAGTATTGACTATGAGATGATGATTAAATTATTCAAAACACTCAAAAAGACCCTTTATATTATGTATCGGTATAGTAGAAATCTTTCCAGGAAACAGGGGTATGGATAACTGCAATAGAAACAAAGATTAGGAATTTAATCATTTATTGTATTCAAAAAAGGTTTAAGATTTCCTGTCTATGGAAAAATAATGGAAAGAGAAACTAAGAGTAAGTCTTGTCCAATGCATTCAAACAGATAATCTGATGCTCGTTTTGCTAATTCTGTAAGCATGCATTTCGTTATATCTGAAGAGATAAAGTCTTGGTATGCTCCGTCCATGGTTGCAATTTAGATGTATTTTTAATAAAATTAAGAGTGAAAAATATTTCACAACTGAAGTCATAACTTGAGTTATAACTTGAGTTGTGTATGTGAGAGAAAAACACTATAGTAAAAAAGTAAAATTTGATTTTTTGTGAGAGAAAATACTGTACAATAAAACTTGAGTTGTGATTTGACTTGTGAAATGAACATGACACAATTTAAACCTTATTTTTTTTTGGCTAAGCCAGACTTCCTTGTCTGGTTGTATAATGATTATATATCTTTCGCTAGATTGTATATTGAAGATATGATTAATTATTTTATCCAAAGGAATGTCCTTGAATATGTGCAATTGCTTTGAGATAATGAGGCCAAAGTGCGTACATCTGCTGGCAGAGTGACAAATTTTTTGCCAGATTTTAATTCCAGAACTTGCAATTCAGCAAATTCTTCCTTATTAGTCAGAAGTTCTAATTTGCTAATATTCGTACTTTTGTGAGTTTCACTTCAACAAATAAATAATTGTGCATGAATGTTTTCACGTTAAGGTGTCTGTATGGTGGTACATTCATATTTATCTATCCAGCTCTTGGTTGTTTGCGTGAAAAGTCTACAAAACCAGTTTGATATACCTGCTTAGTGGGTAATGTTCACTTTTCCTCAACTTTGGACTAATTTAAGAGTTGGTTTGCTCTGCGTTTGATAAACTAAATTGATCCCATGTAGGTTTTGTAATTCTTGTTTGCTACTGAATTCTAGGATTAGTTTTTTTTTTTTTTTTTAGTCTAATTTCAGCAAGATGCTGAAATTTTGAAATGTGTATTTAAATTATGATTGCTTAAGATTCAATAACATTGCCTTCATTGTTAATCAGATTTTTAGGGGTTTTTTATTAGTCAGTTAGCTTAATTTCTGATTATTAGGTAGTTTAAATTTTGGTTGTTAGTTGGACCAGGATTTTAGGAAGTATCTCATTTATTTGTTCCCTGTTTTTCTGAGTAATTTTTTTTTCCTTTCTCATTGTCTTCCCGACTCTTTTGGCCATAATTTTTCGATATTTTTCCTATTCCTTTATCTCTTTCCCTTCCTCTTTTCGTCACCAACAATTTAAAATATTCCATGCTTGGTCTACAAGTTACGATGTACGGCTTATAGATCCACAAAACATCAAATTTAAATTCTTTGTTTATTTGGGTTTTAGACCTCTGTAGAACTGTTTCACTTCTTTTATGTTAATCACGTGGGCTCCTAACAAAGAGGACCCCATTCCACCACAAGGATCCCACTTGGACAGCCTATACAGTGGAGTTTCATTTGTTTAATTTGAAAAATAACATGTTGATGAGTTTCTTTCATGTTGCAGGCACATCCTAAAGCATCTAAGCTTAGAGAATCAACAAATCATACCCTTTTTCTCGTTTGCAATTTCTGCATCAACAAATCAGTAACTAAAAAAACAAAAAAAATGAAGGAAGAAGAAGTGAATCGATGCCAGATTCAAGAATGGTACCCGAAATTCAAATTCGTCTCCATCAAAACCCTAATTCACGAGCTTCCCCAATCCTTTGTCGATTACCTTCTCGACAATTCCGGACCTTTCCTTCTTCCAATTTCCGTTACCAACGATGACGCCCTACCCAACCGAATCCACAATCCAGATGAAGAAGAGGATTACCAGGTTCTGGAAAATTCTGATGATGATGAGTCAGAACAGCCGCCGCCGCCGCTGTCGTTCCCAGAGCTTGAATTGGCCGTCAAGGCATCGATTGAAATCCTAGGCGGAGCCGTCTTCCCCAAGCTGAACTGGAGCGCACCGAAGGACTCGTCGTGGATCAGCACCACCGGAACCCTAAAATGCACGTCGTTTGTTGAGATTGCGCTCTTGCTCCGGTCGTCGGACTCGCTCTTCCACGACCTCTGCCACGCTTACGATTCCTGCACTGACAAGGTCTCCCCGCGTCCGCCACTGTTCTTCCTCGCACTTCGCAAGTGGTACCAGTCACTTCGGCCGGACATGGAGTTCCGTTGCTTCGTCAAGAATCAGAACCTGATCGGAATCTCCCAACGTGAGGTGACGACATTCTACCCCGCGCTGGTGGAGAAGAAAGGAGATATTAGGTCTGTGATTTGGAGATTCTTCGTAGAGAATGTGAGGGATAGATTTGAATCGAAGAACTACACTTTCGACGTGTACGTGACCAGAGATGAGAAAGTGAAGGTTGTGGATTTCAATCCGTGGTGCGGGTTTACTTTGCCATTGATGTTCACATGGGAAGAGCTAGAGCAGAATTTCGGGGAAGAAGTGGAAATGAGGATTGTGGAGAGTCGGCGTGAGGTTCGGCCGGGATTGAAGACGGCGGTGCCATACGATTACTTGGATACGAGCCCTGGAAGCGGGTGGGATCAGTTTTTGAGGAATGCCCGTCAGAGTAGGTCTTCTTCTGAAGCAGGTGCTTAGAATTGTTGTCAATGGTGGGGTGGGGGCGATTATAAATTCTTGTGATCTTTGGCGGGTTGAATTCAATGTTGTTGCTTGCAATTTTGCTTCCAAATTTCTTGGTGAATTCTTGGAATTTGTAGGTTGCGTTTTATACCAAAATTTTTAGGGAAACGATTTTGTTATCAGAAGTCAGAAATTTTTTTACTACAAGTAATTTTTAGGACTTATCTTTGACTTTTGATTGACATATGACATCTCAAAGAGTACGTTATCCTAAAACTTAATAAATTTGCTTACCAAAAAAAAAAAAAGACCTGTTAAATTTGTTGATGAGCCGCAACTTGTTGCCCTTCGTGATTTAAGTCGGTCTTCATCCGGACTTTTAAAATAAAAAAGCCCAAAGGTTCAAAAAAAAAAGTAAAAAAGTTTCGCCTGATGCAGGAAGAAACTCCTTGCGAAACCTTGCAAAACACGTGCGTAGAGTTTTGTAAATACCAAGAGAGAAACTTATTCCTTTAGTAATGTAGTGTAATGTAGTATAGATAAATCCGATAGAAAATCCAATGCTATATCAATTCCCCGCCTTCTCTCACGCATCGATGCCAACTCAAAAGAAGGAAAGGGATAATGACAACAATTTCTTTCGTTTATTGAGTGCAATAATCAATAAAATCTAGGGAAAACAAGGGAAATACTCCTTTTGAGGTACCTCAATCTATTTCTAACTCTTAAAAATTAGCTCATTGATTTATACCCTTTTACAACTAAAATAATAAAAATAGTTAAATTAAACATTTTTAAAATTTTAAAGTTACCGTCAATGGTCCATTGGTAAAATCTAGGACATACCGACGGTCTCCCATCACCGACCGGTCGGTCATAATCTGATAGGTTATGATCCATAACTTGACAGATTATACCGGCCACCGGCGGATTTCCTACCATAATCTGACAAATTACATCGGCACTATAGGTCTCCGGCTGGTCATAACTTGATAGATTACACCGGCCACCAGCGGGTCTCCGGCCATAATCTGACATATTATACCGGCCACCAGCGAGTCTCCAGCCATAACTTGACAGCTTATGATCCATAACTTGACAGATTACACCGGCCACCGGTTGGTCTCTGGCTGGCCACCGACCATAACATGATAGGTTATTTGATCTATAACCTGACAAATTACACCAGCCACCGGTGAGTCTCTGGCCATAACTTTACAAGTTATGATCCATAACTTGACAGATTACATCAACCACCGGGGGGTCTCCGGCCGGCCGCTAGCCATAACTAGACAGATTACACTGGCCACTGGCGGGGGTCCCCCCCCAAA
>NW_010362898.1:210758-258402 GCF_000414095.1 Morus notabilis
TTCGCCGCGGCCCGGGGCGGCCCCCCCGCCATAAGTGACAGGTTATGATCCATAACTTGACAGATTACACCGGCCACTGACGGGTCTTCGGTCATAACCTGACAGATTACATCGATTGCTGATCTCCAGTCACCGGCATCAGCCATAGTATGATCCATCATGTTATGATACATAATCTGTGGGTAGTTTAGTCTTTTCAATTTGTGAATAAAACATCTCATATAAATGAAAGGGGTAGAATTTTTTGAAAGGGTAAAAAATTAAGAGATTTGGTGATTATGGGGTAAAACATGTAATTCTCTCCAAAATCTATTATTTTATGTTAACCAATAATAAAATGTTATTCTACCAAGTGTCTCTGTTAAAGATATTCTTAGAATCAAATTTATTTTCATTTTCATTCTATTGTACACTAAGTTTATACATAACATTTAGCTTGATTCTGGCATTGTAATAACACTAATTAATTTGGTCACTAAATATTTGATTTACTCAGTGAATATAAAATCGGTCAAGAACTTTAATAAGTAAATATGGAAATGAATCAAAAACATAGCTCCAAAGTAACTAAATCCTATTTTCTTTTAGGGGTGTGAGGAAAAAATCCTCTAGATATAAGTATGACATTGAATTTATTAAGGCTCCAACTACTTTCCTAAACAAGATTGGCCTTTTTAAGATGGAATACTAAAAGTTTGAACCAGATTTCCAATAACAAGTTAGATAAACATAGGCTCATGTTACATCGCCATGGCCAAAAATTCCTACGTGATAAGCAAACTTTTGAGGTGGTTATGCTCTCTCGATGACGTGGTAGAGATCGTTTGGCGCGCCAAGAGGGCGCAAATTTGTCGGAGAATTGTTGGGAGTGCAAACAAATTTATTAGTTAGGCATAAGCATAATATTTGGGTCTATAAAGACTTGGCTACTACTCAAAACAAGGTTAGCCTTTCACAATAGAACCCAGCCTAACAATTTTTAGTCAACAATTAAACCGTTATAACAGAAAAATTGAAGGAATTTCTTTTGCCTTGAAACGCAATAGCTTATTAACTAACAAGTACAAAATAATTTATCGACGGAAGATTAAAGAGGAGATGTCCCGGCGTTATTGATGTGTGTTGGATTGATCACTTAAAAAGCTATACGAAAAGTACAGAAGAAACTCAATGAAGATCCAGATGATCATAAATCATAATCGAAAATCGGTTTATCGTTGATCCAAAAATGGCGGCCGAAACTTCCAAGCTCTACCTCCTAAATAATCTCCATCTTCCTCTTCCCATATGTATGCTACATGCTAACTTTTGACGTGTCCTCTACTTCCTCACTGCTTGGCCTGTTTACAAATTTTACAAGAAGAAGAAATCAGCCAAAATGGCACAAATCTAACCATTACCAACTTCAAACAAAGCTCTAATTTGTTTGCAAGGTAAAATAGTGAGGATTAAATGACTGTGATACTTATTTTTAACTCTTTTTCTCTTTTTGTTTTTTCACTTTACTACCAAAGGGCCAGTTTTAAGAATTTTCGTCCTCATATAAACACAAGTGGTAGGAAGAATGAAATAGTAATAAAGATTGTGTTTTGACCATTTGTGTCACAACTCATAAAGCATTGTGGTCCCAAGATAAACTTTTAAGATTCTTAACTATTTGAATTCAACTCAAATAAGGAGGGTGAAAACTGAAAATGGACCTGCGAATAGAGGAAGGTGCCAAGGATTGCGATGGCGGCTCCAAGGGCATTAACAGGTTGGACAGGCGTATGGAAGATGATGATCGATGAGACGATGACCGATATCCGCTTCATCGTGTTTCCAATACTGAAAGTCAATGGAGATATCTGATCAAGCGACATGTATGAAACCTGATTGTACAAGTGATAGAAACTACTTTGCGCCGCAACCCACCTGCGAAAATCCGAGACCAAACATTTTGTTAATTAGTTCCAAAAATATTCATTCAAAAAAGGGAATGAAAAAAAAAAAAGAAAAAAGGAAGGAGAGTTTTGGCATTTGGCATGGTAAAGTGTTTACCAAACGAAGTGGGGACCAATCTGCGCGAGAGCTTTGTTCCAGCCAGCAGCCCACACCTTGGGGCCCTCCACGGCGATGGCGAAAGGCGTGAGAATCAATAGAGACAACATCGACAGGCAAGCGTAGTAGTTCATCCCGCTAACGGATTTCCCTTTCATCCCTTTCTTTGAGAAGATGTTCCGAAACACAAACGCCATGTTTGAGATCATGGCCCCCATAAAGCCTACAGGGAAATATTTAATTAGTAACATCACTAAAAAGTACTAACAACATCCATCACATAAATATATATTTATATATATCATAATAATCTGAGCAAATTCCTCACTTACCAATCATGTTGAAGTTGAGCTCGGTCACGGCAGCTAGTGCGCAGCCGCCGATGATGGGCAAGAGCGACATGTAAACCGGCGCGGGAAACATCTCGCCTAGTAGAAACCTTGAGACTAACACACTGAATGCAGGCTCACCACTCTTGATGATGTGCGTGAAGGAAACCGCAACTTTAGACATACTGACGGTCGCCGCAACGTGCCCAATTGTGTGTGCCACAGCCACCTAAATGCATACCGAAAACGATATATAGCAAATTAGCAAAAAAACAGAATCACAGAAACAGAGCACTGTTTTGCGAACCAAAAATACACACACACGCACACACACACTCTCTCTACTAAACCGCAACATATTCATGTACTTGTCAAAATGTTACCCCCCAAAAAAAAAATGAACAACATTCAATTCTCTTTCTATTCGCATTTCATCTTACCGGGAAAAGGGTCTTCCAGAAATCCAAATCGGTTTTCGGGGGATCTGCGATTCTGGTGGCCCAGGAAACGAGCATCATGAGAGACCCGGCGGCTAAGGAGAGCGTAGAGGTGAGCCACGGGTAAGGAAAAGCATTCAAAACCTTCTTGTTGTATATGTTGAAGACCACATTGAGAGCCCACCAAGTTGCAAAATACATGCCAATCTTGATCCTCTGAGCAGACTCAAACCGAGCCTGCTCGTCGGGCAATTCGATGTTGATCTCCAAGGGCCGTGACCGGTCGGCCTCGTAGGCCTTGCACTCGGTCACGCGCTTCTTCTGGTCATTGGCCACCTGCGAGAAAGTCTTGATGGAAGAAATATAAAGGGGTTTGTTGGAGTTGAAATTTTGTTGGGCATTCTGAATTATGGGCAGCGGATTAAACTTGGACTTATTACTAGGAAGTGAACATTTTCTGTTCAAGAATTCTGAGGTAGTGAATGAAGAAGCTGTGAGCTTCACCGAAGAGATCATTGTGCTTGTTTTGCTTAAAAGAAAAAAAAAAATGTGAGAAAAATTGTAGGGTCAAAAGGAGAAAATTTTGTTTTGTGGGGAGGAAAGTTTGGAACGGCTTTTTCCCAAGGAAGAGGTTTAGAGGGGTTGAGAGGGGGAGAGGGGTTTATATATGGGTTGGAGAGTAGGCCGAAAAGCATGTGCCGTGTGACAGTTTAATAATTAAAATTTTTTGTTATAATTACAAAAATCTCCCTTTTTTGTCTTGTTTGATGATGTTATGCTGGCGTGATTCCATGGCGAAATGAAAATCTAATATATATATATAAGGCAAGAGATCTCTTGCAATTCGCAGCGAAATAGGTGATTGGTCAGGGAAATTGTCTTAGCGGTTTTTATTTTTTTTTTATTTTTATTTTTTTTTTATATACTTTTAGCTAGCAGAAAACTGGGCAAGGTCAAATTATTTTAGAATCTTAAAAAAAAAAAAAATCATACGATAATTATAGTATGGGCATGTTTACTTTTTAAAGAGAATAGAAAAATAATAAGTGATTCTTTTTATTATCTAATATTATGTTACTTATAAATTTAATTATGAAAATTTAATAGGCTCAACACAATATAAGAAATAAAGAAATAGAATACTGAATATGAATTTTTATACTTTTTTTAGTATTGATTCTTTGTCAAAAATAATGAATATACTTATTTATTCTTAATGAATTATTGTAGATTTAATGATTATTTAATTATATAAAAAGACATTTTAGTAATTACAATAATAACATTACTATTCTTAATTTTAGTAAACATAAAAAAGAGAATACGGTTGTTTTCTATTATACCCTTTAATACTCAAATAAACATATAAAAGAAAATAAATGACTATTAATTTTATTATTTTACCTTTTATTCCAATCTCATTACCTTTTCCATTACCTTCATTTATGGTTTGGTAAATACGTTCAAGTGTATAAATTGATATCATATAAAAATATGATAATAAATAAAAGTGGAGTACCATTTGAATCTATGTGAAATGAATATGCTTATCAAAATTAGATTATGCCAATAATTGTTATTCTTTGAAACTAAATAGTTGTTATTGGTGGAATTTTTTTCAATCCGAGAATTCATTCCCCAGCATGTTTACTTACCAGGATTGAAGAATGGGAGTGGAAAATGAGAGTCAATCTCATGTTTACTTGCTCTTTTTTATCCTAGAATGGGAGTGAGATTGGTGGACCCCACTCAAATTTGGGATTGAGGAATGAGATTGGCACTCCCATGCCCCCTCTTGGGATTGAGACTCCCATTCCTAATATTAATATTAATTTACTATTATACATTTATTTTACTTATAAATACACAATTAAAAATAAAATTCAAAAAATAATAAATGCAACATATATTTATTATTTTATTTGCCTAATATTATAATATTAGCATAATTATTGTTAATTTTAATATAATAAATATGTACTTTATTTTTAATAAATTAATAATATATTTTATTTTTTAACACTATTTTTATTTATTATTTATTTTATTTCAAATTTATTTTTATATTTTAAATAGTTGTACAATTTATATTTATTATTTTAGTACCCAATTATTACACAAAATATTTTAATTATGATTAATTTTAATATAATAACTACACTATATTTTTTAAATTGAAAATATCAAATTGATTTAAAGGGTATATTAGTACTTTTACACTTTTTCATTTCGATTCTGGGTGTAAGTAAACGCATGAATGAGATTTAGAATGACTCCGATTCTGAATCTTATCACTAAGTAAACAGCTTATTTTGACTCTGATTCCTCACTCCGAATCATACTCACTCTGAATCCTGCTCACTCCGATTCATGCTCATTTCGATTACATGTAGATAAACATACCATTAATATAACAAGAATGTTATTGGTGGAATTATCCATTTCCCTTTAAAATAACAAGAAATCTTATTTCAATATTAAAGAAAAGAATTGTTATTTCCCTAAGACAAATGCAATACAAGATTTTGTGAAAATCTGTTCTTTATTCTTCTAAATATTTTGCTGATAAAGTTTTGAATACCTCACGATCTCATAATTTCGGCCAATTTAAATTAGAATATAGAAACTTAACTTTAATCGTAATCTCTCAAAAAAAAAAATTTTGATTTTTTTTTTCATACATATATGATATATATATATATATATGTATTTTTATGCGTTCCGTGTTGCTTGCCTATAGAAACATCTCCGTTGATTCTTCCTTCCTTCCTTTCAGGTGCACCCAAAAAAATCTCAGCCATCATATTAAACTGTTGAAAGTTCCCAGCCACTACCAAAATTCCCAAAAGAAAAAAAAAAAAGGATTGAGAGAAAAAATCAGTAAAAATCTAAGAACTTATTTATTTATTGTGTTTAAACTTATAATTTTAATTTTATTATAATATTTTTTTTTAAAAATAATTTAAATTTTAAATATTAAAATTAAAAATTATTAATTTAAACGTATGAATTAAATGAGCTTTAAAACTGTCCATGTCTTCACCAATGAATATGTTTTCACCAACTTCATTAAGTACTCCTATTCAAGCCCTCCAAAATTGATGTAACCACATTATCAAAAAAAAAAGAAAAAAGAAAAAAAAAATTGATGTCACCACACATAAAACATGCCATTTTAGCTGTCGCCAATTCCACACCGCAAAACTCTCCAACACAAGTCCCCCAGTCGCAACACAAAACGACAACAACTTGAGTTGAATGATTGATTGATTCAATTCAAAGCAAAAAAAAAAAAGAAAAGAAAATCTCTCTGAGGAAGACACGCTCTACTTGTTCCGGTCCGTTTGTTGCGAGTCATGCACTCATTATAATTAGAAGGCTAAATTGAAAAGGTAACGTTTAGTTTATAAATTTTATTAAAATATAAAATTATTATTGGTCTATTTCTTAACAGTTTAAAGTTTTAAAATAGATTGGTAAACTAATATGGTATTAGAATGGGAAGTTCTGAGTTTAAACTCCCATAATTATACTCTTTATTCCTATTTAAAATTATCATGTGTTAGGTCTTTAATATATCTCGGGCTTAAATATTCACGTGTTGGCCTATTGTTCAGCCCACATGTGAGGAGGAGTATTAAAATATAAAATTATTGTTGGCCCACCTCCTAACAGATTAAGCTTTTGGGATGGATTGGTAAACTAGCAAATTTAAAATCATAATTTAAAATTATTATTAATTTATTTGTATTTTTTGGAGAAAAAATACTATAACGAATTATGAATTATGATACGGATCTTTATTTTAAATGCATGCTAAATATGATCATTTCACCATAAATCTCATTTTTGTAATTGGTTCTGGTTTGACGCTGGTTTCCAATGTTTCTTTTCTTTGGCTTCAAAACATCCGCGTAATTTCGCCCTCAATTGTTTCATATTGGACGGCTCAAAATTGCCTCATGGAAAAAGTAAGTATTGACGGCTGGTATGCAAGTTACACATGCATGTTGATGTTGTGTTGCCCACTTGGGAGTGATAGTAACGGTGAATTTGTTTCCTTTTGGGATCGATGCCTATACTTTTTTTTTTTCCCAAAGAAAAAAATTTAAAACAAGGAGATGAGCGTTAGCATATCATTCTGAAAATTATACCAAAGAACCCCTATAGATATTGAGAGAAATGATCTCTAAGGCTCTATAGACATGTCCTAGCCCTCCAATAAAAATCGTATTATCCCTCGGTGCTTATGATAAGAGTATATGAGAGAGTGGTTTATACACTCTAAATTGAATATTAGGCTGGCAAGAAATTAAACAAGTTTTCATATTGAATATTTATAGTTCAATATTTAAACACGTGACTATAAGCCCATCACAGTACTCCATTACCGTTAAGTTACCTCATGCGGTGGTAGATGGATGCCTATACTAGGATGAACTTTTCTGCACCCAATTGAAATTGCAATTTCCGTGGTTAGGCACGTGTTTTGTGCAGTGAGTCACGTGCATGATAGTCGCAGCTTGAGGGGGTCATGATTCTAGCAAGGGTCGTATTCAGAAGTTAGGTGGGGACTGGGGTGCATGTGTACATGGTTTCTTAAGTTGAGGGTCGCGACTCTTGCGCATTTGCAAGTAGTAGACTACTAGTTGGCCTTTGGGTCTTCTGTTTAGGTGTACAAAACTCGGCTAACGTTCGCATCAACAAATTTATCAAAAAAAAAAAAAAAAAAAAAAAAAAACCTACAAAGTGGTATACGTATAATTTCATTTTTTTCAATCCTATATGCTGATTCTTAACTCTTAACAAGAATTTTCAACTTGGTTCATAAGCTTTAAAATCAAGAGTGAAGTCTCGAAACTTGCTAAAAGGTTTCTCGTTATCCATCCTTACATTTTCATTGAATTTGGGGAAAACGGTCGTATTGATTTCTATACTAGCTAGTTTCGCATGTACTCAAGAATATAGCTAGTTAGGCTCAGTTTGGTATTGATTTTTAGAGGGCAAAAGCAATTTTTTAGGCAACCACAGCAGTCAATAGTGTTTGGTAAAATACATTAAAATTGATTTTAGAAAAATTTAAGGCTAATTTAAATCTAAAATTAGGGGTGACAATTCGTGTCATGTGTCGTGTTCGTGTCGTGTTTTGATCGTTTTTTTAAAATTTTCAGTCAACCCGAACACGACCCGTGACACGAAATTTTTTAAAGACCGCAACACGAACACGACACGACCACTTTACGAGCTGACACGACACGACCCGAAAATGACCCGTGACACGAAATTGAACTGCGAACCCGAAATTGACACGAAAATTGTATACTTTTATTTAGTTTTTTACATATTAGAAATAACTTAAAATTCATAACACACTAAATTACAATAACATCCATTGAAATTAAGCAAATAATAGTATAAGATTTTGAGTATAACTATCATGATATCACAAGTTCATAATAAAATTTAAAATATGAAATGAAAAATATATGTATTTTTTAGTTTTTTACGAGTTTCGTGTCGTGTTCGGGTTAGGCGGGTCCAACCCGAAATTGACCCGTATTTTTCGTGTCAATTTCAGGTCGACCCAATTCTGACCCGAACCTCTTTTTTCTCAACCCTAACCTGCAAAATTCGTGTCGTTTTCGAGTCGTATCGTCGTGTCGTGACCCATATTACCGGCCTTATCTAAAATGAGAATCAGCTGAAGGCCAGCTTCTCATTTTGGCTTGTGCGGGAATCTGAGGAGCCCAATTAATGAAAGTTTTCTATTACCCAATAATACCCCTGGCGAAATCTAATATTCTCCAACTTGCCAAAAATGTTTCAGACTCATCAGGATCTCTCTCTCTTCGTTCTCTAAGGCCTCGTTCACTTCGCTGATTCGAGTTGAGATGTGATTTTATGTGAGAGCTTTTTACTGTAGCAAAAAAGTTAGATGTGATTGTTTGTGAGAGCTTTTTACTGTAGAAAAACTCAAATTCTAAACTCGAATCAGCGAAGTGAACGGGGCCTAAGCTCGCTCTCTCCATTCTCTCTCTTCTCTCTCTCCGTTCTCTCGGTGTCCCTCTCCGATTGTCATCGGTCTCTCTCTTCTCTCCATGTTCTCTCGATCTCCCTGTCTGTGCTCGTTTCCTATTTCCTCCGCACGATTGTCGGATTGCCGGTGTCTCTGTTCTGTCGGGTTCTTTCGGTTGTCGCCAGTCTGTACCTCATCAGATCAAGACCTATCGCCTCTGTAAGTACTCGATTGATCTTCGTTTCTCTAGATTTGGTTCTGTTTTGTCTGCCATTTTTTTTGTTTTGTTTTTTGTTAGATGCTTTACTGAAGGTATTCAATTGATCTCTATGCTCGTTAGGTTTTCGGTTTTGAATCGCGTTCTTGTGCTAATTTCTGCTTAATCATCTTGTTTAGAGTGGCCTAGTAGTTATATTTGAAATGAAAGGGTAGATAAATTTGATTTCTTTGTACCTTTAGCGTGTGATCTGTTTAGATAGAAGTTCTTAAATGCATATGAACAATTAACATGTTTTCAGTTTCCTAAGAAAATGCATCAAAACGGGAAGCATCTTATTGGATGTAAATGATCAAGGAAATTAATTTAAGGAAGAAACGACATGGGGTTTTGGAGTTTTGAAAATTTATATATGCTTCCTGAGAAAATGCATCAAAATGGGAAGCATTTTATCTAACGGATTGATACATAATTTTTTGTCTGGAAACTAACTAAGGGAGTTGTAAATGGGGATGAATTTCGTAGGAAATGGTTGGAATTGACGAGAGAATGAATTCCATTTTGACTATGTTTGCAAAAAAAAAAGAGTTATGTATGTGTTTGTATGTATATGTGTGTGTATGTATCTATATGTTTGCAAGAAGTAATTTTTAGAATGGAGATGTTCATTAGTTGAAGTTGTTGTCTTGATAATGATTGAAACCGTGATTATTGATTGTTTTGATGGTAATGTTGTTTTGATGGTAAGGGCTTTGATTAAAATCCTAGTCTTGGTCATTGTTTATGTGATGTATTGTTTTGATTCTTACTTTCTGTGTACTTAAAATTTGATGCCGTGTGCTTGCCTTTTGAATTGAATCTTCAAGTTGAAAGAGACGATACCTTCTTTCACAATGTTTTGTTGGCTTTTGTTTGTTCATTTGTTTGTTGTCAAAGCTTACTATTTTAGCACCGGTTGATCACAACATTTGAAATAGTTATCAATGTATACTTTTAAAACATTTGAATTTCTCCACTTTTGTTTGCTTAAAAATTAGGTTTTGTGTTCTCTGACTTGATGGATTTTGGGGAAATTTTTTTTTTCTGCTCTGTATTCGGTTGTAAATGGGGATGAATTTCGTAGGAAATGCTTTAAGAGGTTTACTCTTAGTTAGATCTTCTCATTTCTTTCATTTTGATCACCAAAGTTTTCAATCAATTACTTGTACAGGCAGTTGAGGGATCAAGGATGTGAGGAGCGAGTAAGATCATTGGCATTGACAAGAATGTGAAGAAAAAGGGAAAATGAGAAGCATTTGGAATGACTGATTTCATAAATCCTATTGATGAGTCTAATAAATCTATTTCACGGCTAATCAAAGATTTGACTGGTGGAGTAGGTGTGGATTATTGCTTTGAGTGGACAGGCGTCCCCAACTTCACTAATGAAGCCCTTGAAGCCACTAAATTAGTATGCTTATACCTCTACCTATCTTTTTCATATTTGTTATTACTACTGATAACAACCAAAAAAAAAAAAACATTTTGCAAGTTTCTTCTTATCTATGATATTTTCTTCTGGTTAGGGCAAAGGAAAAGCAATAGCAATTGGATTGTCAAATGTAACAACCCTGCAAATCAGCCATCTTGCACTTCTGTGTGGTAGAACCTTGAAGGGTTCCACTTTTAGAGGGCTCAAAACCAAAACAGATCTTCCCATTGTGATTGAAAATGCAAAACTAAGGTGAATTACCAACATATATTTTTTAAACCCCATAAAATTCCTTCATTAGCTCCTATTTGATGGAACATATATGCTTGTTATTAGAAATTATTTAGAAAGTATGATGACAATCAACTATTTATAGAAAGCACGCCTAGTTCATGGAATAATTTCTCATGTATGTCACTTTTTTTGTGCATAGAACACAGATGAATCTGCCTTTGTGTCTCAAATGCATGTGATTTGAAATGCGTTCTGAGAATCCATCAAAACAGATGAGGATTTTGAAACCCTTTTTGGTTTTTTTGTTTTTGTGTTTTTTTTGGTTGATTCTGAGCAGGAAATCCAGCTTGATGAACTTTTGACTCATGAAAGTTTAACTGTCAGATATTGGTAGAGCATTCAACTGCTGGAGCAGGAAGATTGTGTAAAGGTTTTAAATTGGCTACTACATAGATATTATGTAATGTAATAAGAACGGCCATCTTTGGTTTGCCTCAAAAGGATGTCAATTCCAACTTTTATCAAAGTTCGATTGAGTGAGCGAACAATCTCACATATATATATATATATATATATATCAGGTGTGATTCGTTTTGGTAATTCACCCCACAAAGAGGCTACAAACACAAAGAATAAGAAAACATCAAACGCCAATTTCCCTTATGTTAAAAAGAAAACATCCTTTCAGTTTCAGAGAAAAAAAGGAAGAAAATATCCCTTTCTGAAACCGGACTTTTTCATTCATTGAGAAATTCTTGGTCATCTCTAGTATTTTAGATATCCTGAATAACCAGGAGGAATTTGTCAATAAGTATAATAAAATGGAAAATAAACCTACGATTGTGAGTGCTTATCTGTTCAAATATTTCCAAACTGATATGAAATATACTTGGCAAATAAAGTAATATAGGACATTATGATTTCCAACTTAATTCTTTTCATGCTTCTACCAGTTTTTGAACATAGAATGTACATTTGTTGTATATGCTGATTACTCACTAATGCTCCTTTTAGTTTTAACTATATTGTGAATGAAAAAATAAAAAAGAATTTAACATTATTAGAAAACTTAGAATCATAACATTATTATTATTTTTTTTTAAAGTTAAACAAGTATTTTTAGATACCAAAAACAATTATATATATTTAAGTTTCATACCATGTCTATTTTGATCATTTTACATACCCACAACAATTCATTCTCAAAATTTACCAAACGCTATTACACTGATTTTGAAACTAACACAGTTAGTATAATTACAGTTTACTAAACACCTAACTACTTCTTGTAACAGTTGTTTCTTTCTCCAACATAGCTAAAAATAATTTTTTCAAAATCTATAGCACCACCAAACTAAGCCTTAGTCTCAAATGACTTGTCTTGCATGACTTAGTACCTGGGGAAACACATAGGAATGCCCCTCTCGTGATGACATATAGATTTATGTTTTTTTAAACACTACAAATTTTTGTCATCACTATCACTTATTATTTACATTACTTAAAAGAGACACAAAATTTTAAGGGAAGACGCGAAACTTAAAAAGATAAGTTAAGGGCGCATTTTGTAAAGGTAAGTTAAGGGAAGACGCTGATCCGCAAATGTAATACTCAGGTCCCTCATCGGTGAACAAACATAATATATAGTTAAAAAAAATAATTAACCTGAATTTAAGTAAGGAATTAATGATATCAACACTTTTGCGATTTCACATATATTCGGTAATTATCTCAGGAGAGGGTTATGTTCTAAAATGTTCCGGATGTGGAATAATGATAACTTGAGCCATTCCAAATTTGGATATAAAACGCCAAATTAAAACTAATAAAAAAGATCAGAAAACCATCTCTAAACGTGTGATATTTAACAACGATTTTTAAAAATTATTCACTAATGTTAAAAACAACAAGTTTTTGGGGACCGTTCAGTTAGAAAAACAGAGATTTTAAAGACTTGGGGTGCAAGAAAGCGTTCAAATAGCATTTAATGGAAAACATCTTGTGGAGTAACCACAGTCATGAAAATAAGTTTGGGTATCTTATCTATTCTCTTCCTAAAATTGAGAACATGTTTTTGGGGCGTTTCGTTGTCCCCAACCTCTTTCCAATTCGTTGCTCCTTTGTTTTTTTTTTTTTATCGTTTTTTTTTTTGCTTTTTTTTTTGGTACTTTTTATTTTTTCTCTTCTTTTTCCTCGTCTTTTTTTATTGCATATTTTCACCTTTGATTTTTATACTTTTCAATACATCTCCTTTAAATTATTTTCTTACGGTTATTTAAAATATTTTGTTTTTCAAATTATATTGTTAAATTAATTTGTTCTCAAATGTGTATCTAAATAAATATCTTTTACGTGTGATCTTCATAAATTTCAACTTCAATTGTGAAACATTTCGCACTAGTTTTTTTCTTTTTTTTTTTGTCTTTTTTTCTTGTCTTTTGCTTCATATTTTTTCCACTTTTATCTTTATTTCTTTTATACTTTTTTTTTCTTCCTCTTTTTTCATTATGAGTTGTATAACCATTGTTTTAAGGGTTGTTTTAAAGGCATATTTAAATCATGATTTTTGATTATGACGTTTGAAATTTAAATTTTTTGTGAGAGAAAAACACTGTAGTATAATCAATGATTTGAGTTTGAGTATATATAGTAAACGAGCCCTAAATGACTTTTGCGCGCATTTTTATTAGTATTATCTAAATTTTTAAAAAAAGGATCAAAATGTTAAAAGTCAAAAGTTTGGGAACTCCAAGTACAAAATGTGGTACTAAGAGTTCGTTTTGTAGGAGGGATGGATTGATGAAAAGATGAATATGATATATGAGGGAGGTGGAGTGGAAAAGAAGGGATTGATTGTAATTTTCCTCAAAATTATTTGGTATGATAAAAATGAATGATTGTTATTATCCTTCTCTCTTGTTTGGTATTGAAAAGAAAGAAGGAGAGAATGATTGATTTGATTTGTAAAATTATTATATTGTCCATGCAAAATAAATTGGTTTAAAATTTTTAATATTCAAGTTGTACACATAAATAATTAAACTTTTAAGAAAACTTTTTACCTATTAGAACATTTTTTTTTTGGTGAAAAATAAGACTAATATAAACACATAAATAAAGGACTTTTCAGTATACTTGGTATTTTTTATATAAATTAATAGACATTTATGTATTCCATAGTGGAGTACAGAAACAATGTTAAATTGAAAAACAAAAAAAGAAATTTGAAAGGAAGAGAAATAATTAATTTCAAGAAACAAAACGAGGAGTAGAAGTGTAATTAATGGCCATATATAATAGCCTTCCTTCACTTTCTTTTAACAAAAAAAAAAAAAAAATTATAAGACGAGTATTATCAATATTGCAACAAGAGTTTTTGGGTTTCATTGGCATTCCATGATGATTCATATTAATGTAATGGTGGATTTCATTGAAGGAACATTATGCACATGCATTTGCGGACAGTATTGTTACTTGCTTTTTGTGCCTTCAAATGACCTTTTGATATGATCATTTAAGTATGTTAAGAGTTAATATGATCTGCTGCTTAGCTTAATTAATGTAGGGTGGTTGAGAATCTGAAGAAGCGTCTCGCCTGTCCTAGAGAGGCTCACGTTCAAGTAGCTCACTCCATGCCGCCTCAGAAGATAGAGATATTCAAGTCAATGGAAGATTGGGCTGAGGAGAACATTCTAGTTCACTTGAAGCCGGTCAATAAGTGCTGGCAACCTCAGGATTTTCTGCCTGATCCTGCTTCTGATGGATTCTATGACCAGGTTAAGGAACTGAGGGAGAGGGCTAAGGAAATTCCAGACGACTACTTTGTCGTTCTCGTGGGAGATATGATCACTGAAGAAGCCCTTCCGACTTACCAAACAATGCTTGATACCTTAGATGGTGTTCGGGACGCAACGGGTGCGAATCCTACTTCTTGGGCTGTTTGGACCAGGGCATGTACTGCTGAAGAGAACAGGCATGGTGACCTTCTCAATAAGTATCTCTACCTCACAGGACGCATTGACATGAGACAAATTGAAAAGACCATTCAATATTTGATTGGTTCTGGAATGGTGAGATAACTCAGTGAAATTAGCATTATTGCATTTGTTCTTTCTTTTATGCGATATATTATTTTTTACTGTTTGCACCCTACGTAACATCCATGACATACACAAAAATAATCCACACTTGCCAAATGGTAAGTGGTAACTGTAGACTATCACTTTTTTAAGCGATCGATATGTGGTTTTATATATTCACTTTTTTTTCGCGCTCCATAACATAGATGACCAACAAAAAAAAGTCTACATTTGGCAAATGGTTTTATCTCATCATTTAAAAGTTTTTTTTAGAGTTTTATTATTTCTTACTTTGATGACAATGTTGATCCTTTACTCATTGACCGCCTTTTTTTTATTATTATTTTTCATAGGATCCCCGGACAGAGAACAACCCATATCTTGGTTTCATCTACACTTCATTTCAGGAAAAAGGCTACTTTTATCTCCCATGGGAACGCTGCGAGGCACGCAAAGGAGCATGGGGATTGGAAGTTGGCAAAACTATGCGGACCAATAGCCGCGGATGAGAAGCGCCACGAGACGGCCTACACCAAGATTGTGGAAAAGCTCTTTGAGGTCGTGGCACTATCTTAGCTTTTGCGGACATGATGAAGAAGAAAATCTCTATGCCGGCTCACTTGATGTATGATGGCTGTGACGACAACCTTTTCAAGCACTATTCAGCCGTTGCACAGCGGCTTGGGGTCTACACTGCCAAGGACTACGCTGACATATTGGAGTTCTTGGTGAGAAGGTGGAAGGTGGAGAAGCTAACCGGACTTTCGGGTGACGGGCGTAAAGCGCAAGATTACGTTTGTGGGTTAGCCCCAAGAATCAGAAGGTTGGAGGAAAGGGCTCAATAGGAAGAGCCAAACAGGCTACAACCATACCATTTAGTTGGATATTTGACAGAGAAGTGAAGCTCTAAGTATCTTAAGAGAGGAGAAAAGAGAAGTAGGTCTTGGAAGAGTAGGGAAATGTAAATATAATTTTTTTTTTGAATTATATTGGAATCATTTTTTAAATTGTGTTTTTTTTTAATATTAGATTATTTTGAGTATGTGAAAAAATATTCTTTTCAAAAAAAAAAATGTTTAGCACGTAAAGCAAGAAAAAACACCGATTCGAGTTTTCAGTTCTAGGTTTCTACAGTTAAAAGTTCTCAGAAAATATTACATCTAATTTTTTCTGCTATAGTGAAAAGCTCTTAGAAAATGTCACATCTCAGCTCGAATTGAAAATCCGAATCTGTGAAGTGAACGGGCCTTAATTTTTATATTATCGTATTCCAATGCTTTTTAAATTCATTTTCGTTATCAAAATGATATTACAACCACTGCTATTTTCAAAATAACTTCTTCGAGAAACCTAAAAAACAGTCTTAAAAAGAACAAAAACGGTGCCATACATTTTTATTTTTATTTCTCCTTACAAAGAAGCATATAAAATAACAAGTATTTGTTATAACTAATACATCAAAAAAGAAAAAAGAAAAAACCATGGTGTGACTAAGCAGTTCTTCTCCAAGAAAAACGCACTCTGAGGCATGGAAGAGTTTTATTAAACTAAACTTCCATGCAAGTTTTATAAGAGTTCATGGTCTCTATATATTTTTATTTTTTAGGAAAAGTTAGTGACTTCATACAAATTAATTTTTTCTTGTAGATCCAAGAGCGCAGTGGACTCGCGCGATTATTATAAATTTATAATCTTTTTCAAATTATTAATTAAATTTACAAGTATACTTCCATATGAATAAGATTACCGTGAAAATAATATTAAAACAGCAATTAAGAAGCTTAATGTAAATTAGTTTCAGGACTTCTATTGAGAAATAGTATTGACGTAATCCAAATGCAAAATGTTGTGACAGTCTCCAGGAATTCGTTAATATTTCTATATCTACATCTATCTATAAGTATTATAGAAAAGGAGATACCTACTCTTCATAGTGAGTATATTTGACCTTGTAACTTTATATCTTTTTATTCCTATTCTATAAGATGACCACATAATCTATTGAGATTCTAAAAACAACCCTAAAAAGTTATTTATAGATAAAAAATATAAATACAAGTGTAAATACATCAAAGATCAAAGTACATGGTTGTTGATGTAAGAAAATAATAGTAAATTTGAAATAGAAATTAGTTTAATAAAAAATAGTGTATGAAGAATAAAGGGACATGGCGAGAGAGAGAGAGGAGTTATGTAGAGCTCGTTCAGTTTGCGGATTCGAGTTGAGATGTAATTTTATGTGAGAGCTTTTCACTGTAGCAAAAAAGTTAAATGTGACTTTTTGTGAAAGTTTTTACCGGTAATAAAATTAGAATTGAAAACTTGAATTAGTGAAATGAACCAGACCCTAGTTTCGAATTCTTTTAAAAAGTAAAGAATGCAAAAAAGAACAAATGTAAACAGAAAATAATACACAGGATTAAATTTAAAAAAAAAAAAATTAGGCGGGGAAGTTTAGTGACGCATTTGGCCCCACTCGCCCTTTGCCTAGATCTGTCACTGATGCTAATCATAAGTTACTATACCTGTAATTTTGTACCCATTTATCCAAATTATAATAGAATGGATGGTCAATTTATTTAATGTTATTCATAAATTTCTCTTGCTTTTCCGTTTATATGATGAATTACTTTGTTGCCATTATTCTAGAGTAGATTAACATTATTTATGTACAAAAACTAAGAGGCCGTACTTAAAAAAATAATAAAAAAAACTTTGAATTTCTTCAAATTAACACAACATGCTCCATAATTTCCATTCATTTCCCTGAATTAATCTAAAGACCACAAGCTTTTAGCAATTTTTCTTTATTAAACAAAAAGTTTTTGGAGATCTGAGGTGAAAGGAAACCTTCAAATATTGAGAACAGGAGATTAAAGACTATAAAAAAATAGAAGTTTATTGTCACGGCCGGATCCTTTCACAACGCGACAGTGTGATACTTAACACTTGTCTGATATTAAGTGAGCCTTATTAACCCTTAAATATTTAGGTAAATAGATAGGGAAAGAGCAAGAGAACAGAGAGAATGAAAGCTTTGATGAAAGAAAATTCTACTAATTCAAAAAAAGGAGTACAAATGAGGAAGTTATTTTGGACGGATTCATGGGGTTTCTATCCATAAGAATTGGTCCTAAATGAGGACCCTTCCTCCTATTCATAGGCCAAGAGACCTCTTTTTGAATCTTCTAGAACTTTATAGAAGTTTACTGGCCTAGAAACTTCTAGTAAGCTTTCTTGCTATATTCAAGGTTACACTACTTTCTAAAACTTTTCATAACTTTCTTATAAGTTCTACAAGTATCCTAAAACTTCAAGAGAGTTTTAAAGACTTCTAAAAAATTCTATAAAGATCTCAACGCTTTAAAAGATTCTAGAGTGTAGTAGAACTTTCTAGAACGTTAGAGATTCTTCTAAACTGTCTTAATTTTCCTAGAATTTTTAAGAGTATTCTACTTAATTCAAACCCTTAAAAGTACTCTGAAAAATTCAGAGTACTTTAAATTTTTTTGAGAGAACCCAATAACGAGAATTTTTTTAATTCAAATTCTTTATGAGTAAAAACGTTGTAGCATAATCAGCAACACGAGTTTAAACATGTCAAGCAAACGTGCCTAGTAAATTTAAAGTACAAAGAGATATTTACTGTGGATGCAAGCATAATTTGGGCTGGATCGACTTTTGACACCTACAGAAAAACTCTCACCTTTTTTGCCATGTGGCCGAACAAATGTTAGACTAAGAGGACTAAACTACCCATAAATAATATAGGGTTCTTTACTTATAAGTTTTTTTTTTTCTTGTGTCTCATTTTTCTCTCTTCCCCTCTCTTCGTCTATCTTCCTTTCTCTCTCATTCATCGACACTGTCACTGAGCTCCATCATTCCTTCCTTGCGACGTCACCGTGGGCCGCTCCTCCGTGTCTCCTCTCTCTGTCAGCAACTCTCTCATTAACGGCATGAGATCTGTGTAGAAGGATCGCCACATCACCATGAAACCACTGTGCGCCGCTCCTCTGTGTCTCGTCTCACTACAAACATTTCTCACATGAATGGCACAGATTTGTGCATGGAGATTTGTGGTGTTTTCTTAGTGCTTCGTTGCGTGTTTATCACTCAAAGTAGATTTTGGGGATCTCTTCCACTCAAGACGGAGATCCAGATATCTCCTATGTCGCACAGAGAAGCTCTAAAGATCTCATCCATCGCAATGATAAAGATCAAGATATCTCCTCCGTCGTGACGGCAAAGGTCCGGAGATCTCTGTGTGGATGAGATCTCACCGGAGATATCCTCTTGTGCGGTGTCCGTGGATGAGATCTCCAAATAAAAAGTCAGACCTTTTTTCCCTTCTTTTTCTTAATTGTTGCTCTGGTGGATTTTTGGTCTATTTGTTATAATTTTTAGTGGATTTTTGTGAATTTATTGAATTTTTTGGTATTTTGGCAATGGTGACGGTTGTACTATTGCCAATTATGGCATTTTCATCGGGTCGGATACCGGTGGTTATAGTTAACAGTTGGTAACTATAGATGTCATAGCGGATACGGGTAGAGGTATCAATTGGACAGCCCGGCCCAGCCTGTTACAGTGTGCAATTCGGCACAACTTAGCATTAAACTGTTACGGGCCGGGCCGGGATAACTTGTGTAAAGGGCTGAGTCTCATTTTCTCAACCCGCGGCCTAGGCGCGACCTTTGCCCGTTGAAGGCCCAAGCATGACCGAGGCACGGCCCAGGCCCGTGAAGGACCTGGCACGACCTAGCATAAGCCCAGGCATGGCCCTGCCCAGGTACCTCAACTGGTCGACCGATTCCTACTCAATGGTCAAACATAGATCCGTCGTAGAGCGAGATTAAGAGATAGAAAATACTATAAAAGGCCTATCTCTCTCACAATATTCTCAACTCTTCTATATCATTCTCAAGTCTCAACTTCTCTCACTCTCGTAACTCTATCTCTATATTCTCTCTCTGATTCTTAGCTTTCTCTCTCGATTCTTAACTTTCTCTTATCTCATTCATTTACAAATTTCAATCAAATTGAAGACATTCCGAAAAAAAGATAGTCTACTCATTATTTTTTATAATATTTTATTATTTAATGTTTATTTACATTGTTTTTTGTTTATAAATATTTTTGTTAACATTACTTTTTTTTTTAAAGAAAATGACGGAATCAAATATTCATGATTTTAGAGATCAACCATTTTATGATGATGAAATTTTGATGCATAACTCCAACCCCACTGATGAGGGTAATGTTCCGCTTGATGACCACTAAGTGCATAACAAGGTTACAGGAGAATGTGCAAGGGAAAAAGACCGCGCACAACTCCTGCATGGCAACATTACACATAAGAGTTACGACCAAATCTAAAAACATATGAAATTTACATGCGCGTGTTTTGTAAATATCGTAAAAAATACTTTTCCAACAAAAAAGGTAGGGTACAGCTCATCTCGATAGACATTGGAAAGCATGTCTACCATTACACCAAGGTGGTGGTGTGGACTCCCGCCAACAAGCACTTTCACTCACAAATCAAGGTTTACAAAATTTTTCATATGATGCATAACGTGCTCGTGAGGCACTAGCTAAATTTTTAAATAGTGCCAAATTATCATTGTCTTTTGCAGATGATGAAGCATTTGAAGAATTTATTCATACTGCATTTTGTCCATAATTTAAAAGGTTTAGTAGAAACACAACTAGAGCTGATTGCATGAAAGTTTTTTATGTAATGAGACAATCGCTTGTTGATAATTTTAGGTCTTTTAATGCTACAATCTCTAGCACATCTGATCTTTGAGAGAGTTGTAATAAAACTAATTATTTATGCGTCATGATTCATTATGTTGACGGGGATTGGGTTTTGTAAAAGTGAATTATTGGTTTTCGTTTATGTACTTTTCCACATAATGTTAATGCTATTTTTTCTACTATTATGGAAATTTTTAATTTTTATGGCATTGAAGATAAAGTTTTAACCATTACTTTTGATAATGCATCAGCAAACACAACTGCTATCAACACGTTTAAAGTAAATTTGAAACCACCTTTTGGTGGAAAAGTTTTTCATCAACGTTGTGCACGTCATATCATAAACTCAGTAGTCCAAGCTAGTATTGAAATTATATCCCATCATCTAACTAAAATTTGAAAGCGTTATCTTTCATCTTAAGTTTGGGAGCTCGGCAACAAGTATTTTGACAATATTGCATAAATAACCAGATGAGGCCAAGAAAATTTCCAACAGATGTTCGACATAGGTGGAAACTCTACCTACTTAATGTTGAAAACTGCTATTTCGTATCAACAAATAATCACTATATATATTAACACTAAGCCATTAAAGTACTAAGCAAGCTATTATTCTGGGGATCTCCATTGAGGAGCATCAAACCCTAATGAAAGATCTCTCCCCATTAGCAACAGGTAATCATTTTCAAGCCACAAGAAGGGATCCCCTACTGAACGAAAGGAAAGTGAGTTCTTCCAGTTGGCATTCATTAAGCCGGTTGGGTAGGAGCACCTGGTTGATCGCCCAACAAAATAGTTGTTTAGCGAATGACTCAACCTATGCATCCGGCATTTACACACTTCGAGGTGTAAATCACTTAAACTATTTATTCCCCCTACCCCTGTATTAATGAAAGAATAGAATTTTGGACTTTGACCTTGCGAGCATCCACTACAATCAAAATAGGGAGGGCGCACTTTTATCTCCTCGATCTCCAGAACCGTAAAAAAGATGGAATTATCCGTCTTCTTAGCCGATGTAAGACCTTCATTCGGCAGCAAAAAGCTGTCCCTTAGAGCTGCTCCCATTTTTTCCGGGTATGAAGAAGCGGGAGTGCACCACATGGAGGAGAACCCTACTCGCCTTTGTATGCCAAGTCACTGGACCAGCAAAACTGATTCTCCCGAGGTGGTCAAAGCGGGATCGTTTCAACGCGCCCACGCCTTACTGCTTATTCAGGGGCGGACGAAAGTGCCTATGGGACCATTCGACATTCATAGCCTTTCAATCCTATTCGGATCTTGCAAGACTGGAATATGAAACGAAAGTCATCTTGAAATATGCTAGGAGCTTCTTTCCCACATATCCTAACCGGACATTTTACTATTTGGTCGAGCGGAAAGCCGATTCGTTGGGCGGAATAAGCAGAGGAAAGAAAGAGAACACTTACTTACTCTTATTGTTGATTTCATTCAAAAGCGAAGGAAGAAAGCTACTCGACCAAAGCAAACAACAAGCTGAAAAACGCTAGCTTTAACTTGAAATTGCGAAAAGAAAGAACAACTATGTAAGTAAACCTTAGCTAGTCCGTAGGTCCGTTAAGGAAGTGGAACGAAGCCAAAGCAATACTAAACAAGCAAGAAAAGCCCTATATATTAGTAAAACAGCGTTGCAAAGGGATAACCTTTCACTATCTAGGCACCCTAGAAGGAGGGGTCCCGTGGTGTTCTTCCCCGAGGGTCAAGCCATAGTCCCTGGGAGAAGTGGAAGGAGTAAGGAGGAGGGAGCGCCTTTTGCCCTAAGAAATAGGCGGCTTCGCCTTCAAGCCGTCAATAAAATCGAGCTAATATGTGATCATGACAGTACACTGATGCATAGGTCTTTTTACGGCCTTTTGATCATGATGCATCATGAACGTGCCAATATGTGATCGGGGCGAGCAGTGGTTAGATATAGGGGCAGCTTCATCGGCTTGGATTGGAAGGAAGGGCTTCGCTTTCCGATCGCTTTTTGAGGCCGGTTTGGATGAGCGTAGGTAAGTTCGGGCAGGGTTTTTTTTTTTATCTTTTTGCCTGCGGCCTGTCTGACATCGTGATAATAAACTTGTCCGGCTTCGTTTGATTCCTTCCCCATAGAAAAAAGGGCTTTCTCGATACCCTTCTCCTTATCCTCATGCCTTTTTCCACCTGCCATACTTAAGATAGAAGCACAATCGAACCCTTCCTCGAGTTAGGATTCAGACTGAGTGCAATTTAGTTTGTCAACCAGCTAAAGTAAGGAAGAATCAGCCACTTAGGGTGGCTAAGCTCACTTCGGCACCGAGCACCGTAGCGCATAGCTATTTCATCCAACCTATCAGGAGTAATGGGCTAAATCACTACTCATTCCCCGATGGTACTAATTTCTTTCCCGCTACCTCTTCGCTGATCAATGGTCCTGATTCCCCGATTTTACATTTCTTTTAGAAGACTACTCCCCTTAACTCCTACCCTGCGGCGATATCTCTTTAATCCCCGAAAGGGCTACCATTCAAGGGGAGACGGATTACTTGGGCCGGTTGTCCAATTTTATATGCATTAGCAACAAGTAACAATTTTATATCCTATATGTCAATTAATGGTACGGAATCTTTGATTTATGCTACAACAGATAATTTATCTATTGATATAGAACTAACCATTGATGATGCAAGGCAAATGTTAGAAGATATATTTGCATTATATGAAAAAAATACGGAACAGGACAACAACAACAGTCAACTTCGACTTCAAAGAGCAGTGCCTGGCCTCAAGGTTCATCGTGGAGCTTCTTGAAGAGAAAAGAGAAAGCATCGGGATCATCATCAACACATGGACCGTTTTCAGAACTTGTCAAATAATTTGAGTCAAATTTTGTAATTGATGATGACAAACTAGACAATTTACAGTGTTGGAAGAGCAAGCAAGATCGTTTTTCAACATTATTCATTATAGCATGTGACATTTTGACAACTCTAGTGTCCACAGTAACATCAGAGCAAGCATTTAGCGCAAGCAATCAAATTCTTGACGATAAGAGGAGCATAATGTACCCGGATATCTTGGAAGGGCTAATGTGTGTGAAAGACTGAGAATATGCAAGAAGGCGAAAACAACGTTATACAGATGATACACTTCTAGACTATTTTTTAAACTTATACATAACATAATCTTCTAGAAGCAATTCGGCCATAGTGTAATTTAATTATCCTTGTATACTGCACTCATTTTTTCCTTCGTTAAGGTTTTGTCTCGATCTCCCCACGGGTTTTACTTGACAATGTTTTTAACAAGACAGTCATTTACTTGTAATTATTCATATTATTTCAATAAAATCACATCATTTTGGGGCATATGATATATTTCCTTTTTTTGTCATTAAATATGATAAAAAATGCGAATCTTGTGCAATTCGGTCGACCGGTAGCAGAGAAGTAGTAATCCAACGGTCGACCGGTGATGCCTCTACCGGTCTCCCGCCCCGGTCGACTGGTGCATGCTCAACATCCATAAATTGGACCGTTGAGCTTTAACAGGTTGAAAAGGGCCAGGGCTGGCCCGTGAATAGCCTAGGCCTGGGCTCAACCCTAGCCCTTATGGACAAGGGCCAGGGCTAGGGTTGGGCCTGAGGGTCTCTCTTCAGGGTCGACCCAAGCACGGCCATGTACTACATGGTCGTACCTTGCCTGGCCCAAGCCTGTGATGGGCCTGGAGTTGGAAAGGTCGTGCCGGCCCGACACGACTCTTTTAACACCTCTAGATACCGGTCAAAGGGTATATTAGGCATCTTTAGATATAATATGATGACATAACACGATAACTTTTGCAATTAGTTTTTATTTAGCAAAACTAACCCAAGTCTTGAATTTGTGGTTATCCTGTAAAGAGCCCAAGTGCAAAAGGCCTAAATAAGGACCTGAATGTTAAAAATTAAAAAAAGAAAAAGATTAGAAACCTTACAATTGGTTTACATTTAAAGAGGTACAAAACTTCAATCAAAAGTGGCTTAACAAGAGACCCTACTCACTTAAGTCTTTTAAATAAGTACAAAACCAAAGTAGTCTTATAATTCCCCTACTTCAGTCCCAGTCCTAGGATGTAAGTTTCATGATTGTAAAGGGCAATAACGGAGTTACCACCCTATTGGAACTCTTAACAAAATCAAAATTTTCTTAAACAATTAACAAAATATATATTTTTTTGGATAAAGAATCAACAAAATCTTTTGTCTATCTCATTTTACAGTTACAATTTTTGCAACATTTCAGTGCCTGAAACATAAAACTAGAAAAATTTCTGAAAATATCCGTTTGAGTTATTTGTCAGACCGTTGAGTTTAGACCCAGGAGGACATCAGAACAGTTTTACAACCGCTTGATTTGTAGACAAGTACAATACGATAGATCCGAATCCTGATAAGTCCATATCTCTTACCATACGGTCACTCATACTGTAATCAAGCGTCTAAACGTTTCATAAATTCGCCACGTAATCAAATAAAACAATTATAAACCCTTGCCAACTCCTCCAATCAGAATTCAGAACTGTTGATCAAATCCTTGTTTAAATCAACAATGCAGCACCGACCACGAGAAACGCTACGAAGATTAGAGAACAAAAAATTAAATTTTTTTAAAAAAAAAACACTTCTTTCACAGTTTCTTCTCGCGAATTCAATCCGAAGCAAATAAGGAAAGAAAGAAAGAGAGTAGAAATCAAGTAGAAATCCAACAAATCTCTCTCGGATTCGAGCTATTATATATATATATATATATGTATATGTATATACAACTTGTTTGATTTTTCTATGGTCGGAGAAAAGCTTAATTCAATTCTCTCCTTTCCGTGGCGGGACAAAACCCTAACCCTAATTCATACCTGGTGCGTTTTCTAGAGCGAAGTTTTCTTTTTGTTCTCTTTCATGGAATCGGAGAAGCTCGTGCTGTCAAGAGAAAACCCTAGGGCGGCGATTGGGTTTGCGCCGGAGCGGGCGCTGAACAAGGCCATGGCCAATGAGGTCGCTCAGAAGTCGCCGCCGTCGGTTCTCGACCGGTTCAAGGCTCTGCTGAAGCAACGGGACGACGACCTTAGGGTTTCGGCGGACGACGTCGTTTCGCTGCCGAGGACAGAGGAAATTGTGCAGCTTTACGAGCTGGTCTTGTCGGAGCTCTCCTTCAATTCGAAGCCCATCATCACCGATCTCACCATTATCGCCGGCGAGCAGAGGGAGCATGGGAAGGGCATAGCTAGTGCAATTTGCGCTCGCATTCTCGAGGTCTGTTTTGGTCTCTGCGGATTTGATTTTTCCTCTTTGTATGATTATGGGGAGTTTGCCGAATTTGTATTCCCCATTGAGATATCAAGGGGTTTTTTTATTTGTTCTTCTCTGTACTCGGCTCGTTTCCTTGCGTCTATTAATATATTGTTTATTTACTTTTGAGTTTTTGGACTTGTAAATTAGCTTTAATCCTTATGCGCCCTCAAATTTTATAGTCGAAATCCATAAAACCAAACTTCTCTTTAAGTGGTCTAAAATTTCTTACAATATTTTTTTACTTCTCTTGGTTATAAATGGCGAAGAAGATATAATAATTGAGCAGAATGACTGGGAAGATCCTGTATTCTTTTTTTCGATAATGAGCGAACTTAATTAATCAAATTACTAGATTTGTACAGGTTTTAACTTCAATAATTGGTGTTATACGGAAGAAACTTTGCCCACCATGAATTTTGTTTGAGAATTTATGATGCCGCTCTAGCTAGTAAAATTACTGTTCAAGTTGAAAGCTTTTTTATAGTTGGCAAATTTTGAGAACAGCTCTCAAGAGGAAAGCTTGTTGCATTATGTACAGCTTGCCCTTATATACTGAGCTTGGATAAAGGACTGAAAACTAACACTGAAGAATTGTTAATGCTGTTTATAATAGTCCTGCCTCCTTACACCTTAGAAAGTTATTACTCCGTCTCTTCTTATGAAGAAAGTTCATAGATGCGATTTACTATCTCCACAAATGGTTATCTTTTTAGCCAGCTTCTTTTAGCACTCATCGTTACTCTTGCATGTGAATATAGGGGAGTTGTCAAATTCGTGGAACTTTTGTCTTGATATCTTGTTAACACTTGTGCAAGCAGCCTAAAATGATGATACGATCTTGTCACGAAACTTTGCCTCATTTTGGAGATGTTAGTTAAGCATACGTCTGTACAATAATTACTCTCCACTGGATATACATAAAAGTTCCCTACATTCTGAAGTGGGAATTAAGTTTCTAGCCTCTGAAATCGTACAGTTAATAAAAAATGTAGCTTGTTATGCAATCTTACAGTTAAAAGAACATGTTGATACATATAGCTTGTTGAGTCTCTGTCTCGTACCCACCATGTTCTTTCTTGTTTATGTGTGTTTAGACTTTAGTCCTTTTATGTTTTATTGCGATGTTTACTTTGGTTACCAATTACACTAACTTATTTGTTGGTAACCATAGAGTACACATTTCCTTTGTAGATTCTGTGTGTGTTGGTGCCCAGTGGTAATGTGTTTCGCTTGATATTTGATAGCTCGTGTTCACCATTGTCGTATTCTTCTATTTTTCAGGTTCCTGTTGAGCAAAAATTACCGTCACTTTATCTTTTGGACAGTATAGTTAAAAATATTGGTCGTGAATATGTAAAGTGCTTTTCTTCCCGTCTACCTGAGGTGATCTGATAACAAACTTTTGTCCTTATTTTTCCTAGATGATCTGAGAACATGTAGAAACCTTACCATGAGGATCTCTAGTAACTAGTGCTTTTGGCTCTTGCTTAGGTATTTTGCGAGGCATACAGGCAAGTTCCCCCAAGTCAGCATCCTGCTATGCGCCATCTCTTTGGCACTTGGTCAACAGTTTTTCCACCTTCTGTACTTCACAAGATTGAAGCACAACTGCAATTTTCTCCATCTGCAAGCCAACAGTCATCAAGATTGCCCCCTTTAAGAGCTTCTGAATCCCCTCGACCAGCTCATGGAATTCATGTAAATCCAAAATATTTGCGACAGATAGAACATTCGGCTGCAGATAGTGTAAGTTTTACATTGAAATCTATCTTTTCATCCCTTCTCAGAATACCAAGGATTAGGCTGCTGCATTTATTTTGCATGTTAGGTGTACATCTAATGGTTAGAGAATAGAGATATTATTATTTTGTCCAATCCGATATGGCAAGTTATTGCTGCCACTAACGAAGTGGTAATGTTACATAAAATTTTGCTGATAGTATTTTTTTATTTGGAGGTTGAAGATGAGACTTAAAGTTAAAATGATGCACAAACTGCTTTGACTGGATTAAGATTACCTCCACCTCCTATCTCAAAAAAAAAAAAAAAAAGGCCTGAGAGAACTAAAATGCCATTATGAGTATTTGGTCTCAACTCCTATCCTTTCGTGATTTACAACCATCTGATCATTATTAAAAATTTGAAAGTCATCTTCTCATTATTTTATCCTTGTTTTCAAATCATGACTAAAGAAATATAATTCGGAGTGGGATTTCCCTATCATTGGATAATGCTATCAGGGACAAATATTTAGGTAAAATAAGGCATAGCGGTTTAATTTACGACATCATTGTAGTTGTGCCTGAACAAAGTTATGGCTTCTGAGCTCTGAAGTGGCCTTATTGTAAAAAGGCATTTATCTTTTTATGTTTTGTCTAGTGTATCAACTTTAGATGCAATATTATAGATTTATAATTCATGTTCATTATTTGTGCAGCTCATTGCAGGGGGGACTTCATCTCTGAAAATATATTCTCAAAAACCTGCCACTGGGTATGAAATATCTGACTCTTATTATGCAAAGGTTGTATACTCACATGTTGAAGCCCAGAGATTGAGCTCAACAGGAAGTGTGGGTCATACGGCTTTTTGGAGCTAACAAGCTGCATACATCTTCAACTGCTAGACTTGTGAGATCTATGTCAACTTCAAGTATTGTGTCTGTTAGGTCTCTCTATTGTCAGCAGTTGATGATTTTGCAGCAAAAACTTTTTATAGTTGAATATTGAAGGAATATTTCCATCTAACCATTGTTTTAATTTTACTTGACAGAGCAATTGGTAGAGATGATGAGCTGAGTAAGTGGCAGAGAAAACAGTATCATAATCAGAATCAGATTGAAGCTCCTGCTCCATACAAACTTAGTAATGGGCGTGAACGTCAAGGACCAAGAGCTTTAATTGATGCATATGGAAGTGATGATAGGAATACACCTTCAAGTGATAGGCCTTTGCGGATTGAGCGTCTTGGCACAAATGGTGTGGACCATCGGCCTTCTTCTATGTCGTGGCAGAATACTGAAGAGGAAGAGTTTGACTGGGAAGATATGAGTCCAACTTTAGCAGATCATGGTAGGAGTGAGGATTTCTTGCAATCATCGGTGTCATCCTTGAGAAGCTTTAAACCCAGGCCTGATATTCGGAACAGTTGGTCTGGTCAGGCTCAGCTACCTGCAGCAGATGATTCCTCCATTGTCTCTGAAGATGCAGTTCCTTCTCTTGGTGTATGCTTCCTCCGCTCATTCCCTATTTTTGTTGTTTAATGAGTATCTAAGAAAATCCAATATGGTATTCAAATCTTGTTTATATTTGCAAAAGAAACCATTAATTTAGTTATGTAGGTGGCTTTGGGTTTATGTTACTTCGTCATTGCATTCTAATATCTATGAATTATTCCTATGTTAATATCTTTTTTTGTTGCATTGCCATCTTGATCTTCTGTAAGCCTTTTTATTTCTGCATTCTTCCCTATTTGCTATTGTTGCTTTTATAGTTGGGGGATCCTTTTCATTGTCGCATAAGATAACCTTGATGTCTGGAACTGCTTGGTGTCTTCCCTTTTATTTAATTATTTATTTCTTTGCTAAAAGAAAAGCTAGAAAAAGTAATCTCTTAACATTTTGAAAGCCCTACTTTTGTTATTCTGTTACTTAATGCCAGTTATAGCATCCAAATACATTCTAGCAAATAGTTTTTACTTCATAAATTCTTTTTCTGATCACTTTTTAAAATTTTTTAACTACCTATTGAATGCCATTTCTCGTGCCGCTCTCATCATAAAGCCACAACTTTTTGTGCATATTAGCCCCTGAAAAAGGATGGAAAGTAAACTTCAAATTCTATACTGGTTCCATATCCATTTGTTATTTCATTTATTTTCAAATTCTATTGTTCACATGGAGAAGGTTCCTATTTGATTTGTTCAGTATGAAGAGACATTCATTATAGAAAGTAAACTCCAAATTTTGAGCCTAAAATAAAAAAAAACTGTTTCTCTCTGCAGTTTGGTCGTGGATTGCTGGGTAATATATCTAGATTTCAGAATGAGCCAAATCATAATCTGGTTTCTCGTCGTCCCCAAGAACCCTGGAACATGCCTCACCAACTCTCTCAGCCTTCCCAACACATAAATTCCAGAGGAAGAGGTATGAATTTCTGAATGCCCTCATTGGCATCTAGTGTGTCTTCAGGTGGTGAGAATATGTCCTCTTTTGTTGACAAGCTCCCAGTTGTTGATACACAACTTCATGTGCCCTTAACTGTTGTTTCAAGAACGGTTTCCTCTACCATTGACTTAATGAATGCTGACGCTCGATCAGTTTTTGTGCCAGCATCAGTCGTGTTACGACCTCCAGTACATGTACACACTTCCCACCCACTTCCCTTGCATCCGATTATGCCAACGCAAAACCAGCAGGGTCAGTATGACCGTATTAATTCAAGCAACCCTGTCAAGAATCAAGCGCCCAGTAAATCTTTATACAAGAGTGGTGGACAGCAGTTTGATAGTTTTGAGAATAAGGAACTGAGTTCAACAAAGTTGCCATATTTACCTATTCAGAATGCTATAGTGGCTCCTGTTAACCAGCAAAACCAAATGCAAACTTTGCAACCACAACTTCTTCCAACTCAGGAAGGACATAAGAATTACCTTTCCTCTCTGGCAGCTCCTGTGCCTCATCCAGTGATCCCAAACTTAGGTCATGGATACATATCACAAGGACGTGCGGCTTCTATTAGTACAGGTCTGACGAATCCTGTACCTCTTCTACCCTTGAACTTATCAGCCAACAATATCCGAAACAACTCTTTGAATTTACAGGGTGGAGGTCCACCACCTCTGCCACCTGGACCCCCTCCCAATTCATTGCAAGCAATACTTCCTCCTCACAATGCTGATACGGCCATCTCTAGCGAACAATCTGGGGCATTCTCTGGCTTGATTAACTCTCTAATGGCTCAAGGTTTGATCTCATTGACAAAACCCAATCCCGTACAGGTACCTCTGCGATTTTACCCTTCTTTCATGTATAGCTTGACTATTTAATTTATCTCTGCAATTTTGGCCTTGTCTAAACCATTTTGTTTGAATTTTTAATTTTTTAGGAACCTGTGGGACTAGAGTTTAATGTGGATCTTCTTAAGGTGCGTCATGAATCTGCTATTAATGCTCTTTATGGTGATCTTCAAAGACAATGCACGACCTGTGGCCTCCGATTTAAGAGCCAAGAAGAACACCGTAGTCACATGGACTGGCACGTGACTAAAAATCGAATGTCTAAGAGCCGGAAACAGAAGCCTTCTCGTAAATGGTTTGTAAGTACAAGTATGTGGCTTAGTGGTGCAGAGGCATTGGGAACTGATGCAGTACCTGGGTTTTTACCCACTGAGACCATAGTGGAAAAGAAAAGTGATGAAGAGATGGCTGTTCCCGCTGATGAGGATCAGAATGTATGCGCACTATGTGGAGAGCCTTTTGAGGAGTTTTACAGTGACGAGACAGAAGAATGGATGTACAAAGGTGCTGTCTATTTGAATGCAATGAACGGGTCAACCACAGGCATGGATAGGTCTCAGTTAGGTCCTATAGTGCATGCTAAATGCAGGTCCGAGTCTAGTGTGGCTCCCTCTGAAGGTTTCGGACAAAATGAAGGGGTATTTATTCCGTGTCTATACTTTTTTGCACTTATTTATTTATTTTTTTTCAGATAATTGCTACCGAGAAATGCTACCTTATTTTTTCTTTTTATCAAAACATTAGGTCTTTTGCTTTCGTGTTATTTTTAGAATCATTCCTTTACGTTTCCTTTTTATTTTGGATATAAAATTTGTACTTGTTTAAACTAGGCTGGTTTGGTTCCTTAAAAAAAAAAAACTAGCTTGGTTACTCTCTGGTGAGGTCTGAACTATGTATCAACTAGATGCTCTTAGGTGGGGAGCAACAATTAAATGGCCAGACAAAGTGATCGTTTAGCTTGTTTAATTTTATGAACTCAGGGAGTACTGTACAGAGCTACAGCACTTTCAGTGTTAGTATCTTTAAAGTAAAGATAGTAGGGGTATTAGTGATAGTTATCCTGTTTACAGTCTGGACGTTGAATGCCCTTGTATTTTTCACTTAGCTACTCCATGATTCATTGCACGCATTGCAGTTGCTACTTGCTAGTGGCCGCTCATCTTGACACTCACTTGATTGTTTCTGTGTTTTGCAGGGAGCTACTGAAGAGGGTAGTCAAAGAAAGCGATTACGGATTTAGTGTAGTTAGGCCAACTTCGATTTGTTCTGTAACTTATATTGAGTTTCTTCATGTTTATGGTACGCGCTTAACTTGTTTTTTACAATAGTGTTGGAGCTTGCCGTACCTTGGCATCTTGCCTGAATCTTGTACATGTATAGTTGGATTTGTACCGTTCACATCTCTAGCAACAAAGTTCACATTTTTTTGATGCAGTTTTGCGCGTATGACAATTTCTCCTCCTTCCTGACCGGAAACCCAGAGGCACATTTAGGATCTTTATTGCCTTAACAATTTCTTTATTTTTCACCATCTTCTGTTTTGAAGGATCATTTGGAAAAGCGAAGATCGAGCTATTGAGTTTTCTGGAATGTGTATATTCTGGCAGTTCTTGCCTAAAGGCATCTTTCCATGGGGTTGCATATATAGTGATCGTCCATTTCTGTAAAGCAGATTCCATGTACCAGCAAGGGTTTGCGCGTTCTTCGTGGCGCATTAGATTGATGATTGCAGCTTTAAATTCGTGAATTACTTAGAGCCTCTCCAAATTTTATTATTTAGTTTCTTATAGAAGAAATGTAGTATGTTCGAATTGTAGGGTCAGGATGATGTAATCTAATTTCTTTTATTTTCGGTAGTCATATAATTTCTATCAGTGAACATAATGTACTTTTGCTTCATTCAAGCCTTGATGAAATTCTAATGCAATGCCAGAGTTTGTTTATTTTAATTTTGGTTCTCTGTTTTGTGGTTGGCCTCCTTTTCATGAATGGTATGTAGCATCAGTCTTATTTCTCATTTGCCTTGTTGCCTTTGCCTTTAAAGTTGTATACTCCCCATGAATTGGTCTATTTTTTATGCCCTTAAAATTTCAATGTTCATAATTGCCTTGTGGCGTAGTAAGTACATTGGAGTCTTCTTGCTGGGTAAGGGCAACCTCTTCTATCCTCCATTTATTGGTCAGTCGAAAACAACACTCTTACACTCCAAAATGGGAGGAAAAGAACACGTTGGACGTTAACTCCTATTTCCCAAATTTTAGAACAAATGTTCCTAAGCCAAAAAAGAAAAAAAAAAAAAATTCTAGAACAAATAGTTATTCCTATATGCTTGTGTTCTTCTTCCCACCCAACAAGTTCTAGACCACATATTGACGGTGTCGAATGATCTTCAAATTGTGGTTCGCATCAAATTATAAAAGTATTTCAATGACAACAATATCAATTTCTAAAAGTACGATTTACAAACTTTATAATCCGAATATGTTATAAAAGGGAAAAAAAATTCTGATATGTGGACAAATGATTGCCTGCCTTCGAAGCGTCTCTCTCTCTCTCTATAAAAAGCATTTCTCTCTCTCGCTCTCTCTCTCTCTATAAAAAGCATTTAGAGCACTAGTCGTACGAGTTAAATAATAAGGAGAAAGATGTAAGTAGGTCAAAATTTGAGATAAATTAAAATTAATAGGTTAATAGTTTACATAAGTTAATAAATAGGTCAAATTACTGTTTTCGTCCATAACTTATCTGGTTATGAACCATAACTTGACAAGTTATTGTCCATAATTGTCCATAACTTCTCTGACTATAAACCATAACTTGATAAGTTTGTCAATAACTTATCTGGTTATGAACCATAACTTGACAAGTTATGGCCTATTAATTTCTTATTGTCCATAACTTCTCTGGCTATGAACCATAACTTGATAAGTTTGTCCATAACTTATCTGGTTATGAACCATAACTTGACAAGTTATGGCATATTAATTTCTATAACTAAAAATTAGCTTATATACTTTCTTAAACTTTTCATATTGACCTATTTTCTAATATTTCCCTAAATAATACTCAAATTTTTGCATTTAAGCAAAACTTTTTGTGCAATCTTATTTTCAAGTTGACATTTTTGAGGATGCTATTTTTTTATCAAAAATTTTACGTTGCAAAAGGCATTATTTCAATTTTCACTGCAATTGCTAAATTTTAACATATATTATTGTAATATTATCGTCGATAAACATTTTCATCTAATTGCATTAATGATTAAAATATGGTATCTTAATTTCTTTTCATACATCTAAGTCCATATATACAAAATCTTAATTTCACAACATCTTCATCCATTGTAAAGTTTTATTTTTAAAAAAAAATATATTTATAATTATATTACTTCAATGCCTTTTAAGACGTGGCATCAAATTACTCTTGATACAATTGAATTAGGAAAACGATGTAGATTAGTGCATGAAAATGCACCGTGAATACTACTTTTGATTTATATAATATTAAAATATTTAAGCTTTAATTAAATAATTTCATTATTTTTATTCATAATATTTTTAATTGGAATTTGTCTAGTTTTTGCTTAATTATTTATAGATAAAAAGCAGTGTAAAAAGCTACACAAAAATAAGCCATGAAAGCCATATTTTCAACCATCCGGAGCCAAGCCTCTCAGCCGAGCCGCACAAGCCATCAGAGAGAGAGCCGAGTCAATTGAGCCGAGTAGCTAAGCCGGCCAAGTCGCATCAGTCCGCGTGGGCCCCAGCTCTTCCATGTTCCCCGACTCTTCCTCGCGCGCGTCACCAGCACGCATTCTTTCAGCGCTCGCGTTTCTTCCACGCAAACGTCAGCACGCGTCCAAGGCTTTAATCCACGTGGATCCCACGTCTGCGTTGCCAGCCTGAGCTTCCAGTGAATGCGCGCCAGCTGTCAACCTTGTCCCCTGTTCTGACCGACGCCAGCTCCACTCCTTCCACTCCACGCACAACACGTGGCAATTATATTCCCTTCATCCAACCAAGCTTCGACACGTGTCCCCTTTGATGCTGATTCTGAATTTTCCCCCCAAAAATCAGGGCAAAATTACCATATTTCTTCCCCAAATCATATATTTGATTTCTCCTAATTTATGTGTAATTTTATTTTGTTTCCTTTTCTTTTGTAATTTTCTATTTTTATTGTTTATTTCCTTATTTGATAGGCAACCTCTTAACACTATAAATAGGAGGGTTAGCCTAAGGTTTCAGAAGCTTTTAATATTCAGTTTTCTATCGTCTTGCTGTCACTCTCATATTTTCTCTCTAGAACTTGTGAGAATGTTTTGCAAGCTAGGCTAGAGTTCTCTTGGTGAGGTTAGAGATGAACTTCTGTTGAGTAACCCAATTCGGGGTTTTGATTCCTTGTGCTGTAAAGTTCAATATCTTAATGAATTAAATCTCATCTATTTTTCTATTACTTTTCAAAATATTGTGTGCCAATTTTTATATAAGTTCAGTCACGCTTTTCTTATGTAATTTCGTCACGCATTGTTTTGTTATTCAAATTATTTTACAAATTGTCTTTTACTGCAATATTGTCAAGTTGATATATTGTCGATTTTAGATAACTTGTAATAATAATATTTCCGGAGTCAACATAGAGATTTAATTTATTCAATTATTTTATATTGTGAATCAAAACTTGAATTGGTGAACGAAACATTAGGGATTATCGACACCTTACCGTTTTTACTATTGAATTTTCCTCACACAAATTTCCTCCTTTTTATTTTATTTCCAACAAAATCTCAAAAACTCTTCTTTTTCTTTAATTCACTTGTTATTTATCTTTCTCTTATGTTCTTATTCTGTTAATCTTTCTTGTTTATTTGTTACCTCTTTGTAGATACGACCGCCCTTCTGTGCTACAATTGACCGCTTGTGACCATCACTTTTGGGCGTTAATCAAATTTTAGCGCCGTTACCGGGGAGTTGTTATTAACAAGACTGATCAGTAGATTTTTAAGCTAAAGAGGTAAGTATACATATATATATATATATATTTAGTTTGTTATACGTGTCTTTAGTTTCTCGAAAAAAAAGGTTAGTTGTTGGTTGTCTGTGTCCTTATTCAAGTAATTCATAGTTGTTGCATATATATATATATATATATATACTCTTTTTTTTTTTCTCTTGTCGTCCCTTAATCAAAATAAAAAAAAAAAAAAACGTTACCTTTTCTCTTGTTCATTTTCTTTCCGTAGTCGTGTTGCTGAAAAAAAAAAACAACAAACTTTTCTTTGCTGTATTTCTTTCTTTCTTACCTTTCTCACGTTCTTCCTCTGTGTTTTCCCTTGTTTGTTTCTGTGTTCACCTTTTTAACATTTGTTACCTTTTTCATTTTTTTTATTTCCGTAGTTTTGTTGTTAAAAAAAAAAACTCACACTTTTAGGATTTGTTTTTATTGCTAATTTTATTTTCCCTTTTAGTTTTAAAATTGATTGTGATTTGATCTTGTAATCTTTTATTTTTTTTATAAACTAAGATTTTATTTTGTTTCCCTATTTGTATATTTTAATTGTTGACTTTTATATTGTTGCCTAATTTAATTTTTCCTTTTAAGTCTTTATTAAGTTTTAGGATTGTGATTAGGTTGTAATTAGTTGACTAATTTAGATTCCTAATCTAGGAATTTCATAATTTGGTAGATTTAGGCTTTTACTTTAGGAATAGTTTCTATTAATTAGACTTCATTTCATAATCTATTCAATAAAATTTAATAATTGATTTTGAGGATAATTGTGTGGTTATGTGGAAAGTACAATCTGAGGGAGTTCTGTCTAAGAAAGTTTATACTTAAGTGGGCCTCGCCCCACCAATCTTTCATGAAAATATTGCTCTGTCTAGGAGACTATTAATTGAGCCAAGAGCTATAGTCTTTCCTACGAGCACTCTCGGTGGTTACAATTTACGTTACTATATAGTTATTTTCTTTTGCTTTGATTAAAAATAAAAACAAAAAAATACAAAAACAAATTAAAAAATTAAAAAAGAACTGCTTTGGGTGAATGCATCGGTATAGAGACGAGCTGGGGAGATTCGCTCAACATCCAGACCTAGAAATCCCTAGTGAAATTCTGTCTGACTCGTCTTCTACACCTCTGTCTTCACACTCGTCGTTGGAACTCGCATTTAAAAATCTATTCGCAATGGCACAACACGAGAAAGTTCAGTAGAGGACGTTGCAAGATTACCTGCACCCAACGCGCACGGCCACCCCATCTTGCATCATGTTCCCACCGAATGCACCGCCAACTAATTTTAAGCCGGTGATAACTGCATGAAAATGCATCCTAAATATTGCTTTTGATTTATATAATATTAAAATATTTAAGCCTTAATTAAATAATTCCATTATTTTTATTCATAATATTTTTAATTAGAATTTGTCTAGTTTTTGCTTAATTATTTACATACGAAAGCAGTGTAAAAATCTTTGAATATTCAGTTTCTGTTGTCTTGCTGTCAGTCTCATAGTTTCTCTCTAGAACTTGTGAGAATGTTTTGCAAGATAGGCTAGAGTTCTCTTGGTGAGGTTAGAGATGAACTTCTGTTGAGTAACCCAATTCGGGGTTTTGATTCCTTGTGCTGTAAAGTTCAATATCTTAATGAATTAAATCTCATCTATTTTTCTATTACTTTTCAAAATATTGTGTGCCAATTTTTATATAAGTTCAGTCACGCTTTTACTGTAATATTGTCAAATTGATATATTGTTGATTTTAGATAACTTGTAATAATAATATTTTCGGAGTCAACATAGAGATTTAATTTATTCGATTCTTTTATTTTGTGAATCAAAACTGGAATTGGTGAACGAAACATTAGGGATTCTCGAAACCTTACCGTTTTTACTATTAAATTTTCTTCACACAAATTTCCTCCATTTTATTTTATTTCTAACAAAATCTCAAAAACTCTTCTTTTTCTTTAATTCACTTGTTATTTATCTTTCTCTTACACTCTTATTTTGCTTATCTTTCTTGTTATTTTGTTATCTCTCTATGGATACGACCGCCCTTCTGTGCTACAATTGACCGCTTGTGAACATCACTTTTAGGCGTCAATCAAATTTTGACACCGTTGCCGGAGAGGTGCTACTGGCAAGACTGATTAGTAGATTTTGAGCCAAAGAGGTAAGTACATTTTTTTTTATTTTATTTGTTTCTTTTTCTTTGGTCTGCCTAATCTGTTTCTTAACTCAAAAAAAAAAAAATAATAAATCTTTGTTTGCCGCACCCGCACTTGTCTTTCTGTTTCTTTTTCTTTTCTTTGTCTTTTATTTTATTCTTTTAGTTTGTTAACGTTTTCTCTTTATTAAAAATTTGATTAAAAAAAAAAAAAAAAACTTCCTTTGGTTTCCGTAATTTGATTGTTAGCATATATATATATATATATATATATATATGCTAAAAAAAACTTGCGTCTGCTGTATTCCTTTCTTTCTTACTTTACGTTCTTCATTTTTTTTTTCTTTTGCAAAGTTCTTACGTTCTTCATTTTTTTTTTAATTTCCGTAGTCTTGTTTCTAAAAAAAAAAAATCTCACACTTTTAGGATTTGTTTTCATTAATAATTTTATTTTCCATTTTAGTTTTAAAATTGATTGTGATTTGATTTTGTAATTTTTTATTTTTTTTATAAATTAGGATTTTATTTTGTTTCCTCATTTGTATATTTTATATTGTTGCCTTATTTAATTTTTCCTTTTATATAGTTTCATTAATTCTTAAGATTATAACTAGGATTGTAATTAATTGACTATTCTTAATCTAGGAATTTCATAATTTGGTAGATTTAGGCTTTTGACTTTAGAAATAGTTTCTATTAATTAGATTACATTTTTTAATTTATTCAATAAAATTTAATAATTGATTTTGAGGATAATTGTGTGGTTACGTGGAAAGTACAATTTGAGGGAGTTTTGTCTAGAAAAGTTGGTACTTAAGTGGGCCTCGTCCCACCAATCTTTCCTGGGAACGTTGCTCTGTCTAGGAGACTATTCATTGAGCCAAGAGCTATAATCTTTCCTAGGAGCACTCTCGGTGGTTACAATTTACGTTACTATATGGTTATTTTCTTTTGCTTTGATGAAAAAAAAAAACAAAAACAAAAAAAAAACAAAAAGTATAAAATTAAAAATTAAAAAAAAACCGCTTAGGGTGAATGCATCGGTATAGAGACGAAATAGGGAGATTTCCTCAACGTCTAGACTCAGAAACCTAGTGAAATTCTATCCGACTCGTCTTCTATGCCTCCGTCTTCACACTCGTCATTGGAATTCGCATTTGAAAATCTATTCGCAATGGCACAACACGAGGAAGTTCAGCAGAGGACGTTGTAAGATTACCTGCACCCAATGCGTATGGCCACCCCATCTTGCATCATGTTCCCGCCAAATGCACCGCCCACGGATTTCAAGCCGGGCATGATTGCACTTCTCCTAACCTTTCACAGGTTAGAAAATGAGAACCCATATGTACACATCCGGGAGTTTGAAGAGGTGGTGGCCACCTTTCACAGCCGTGCTGAGGCCACAAATACCGTCAGATTGAAGTTTTTCCCTTTCTCTCTGAAGGACAAGGACAAAAGCTGGCTGTATTCTCTTAGGCCCAAGTCTATTGGTATGTGGGAAGAAATGACGATGACATTCTTCAATAAGTATTTCCCACACCATAAGACTAATAATTTAAAATGACAGATCTCGAATTTTGCTTAGAAGGAAAATGAAACTCTCTATCAAACTTGGGAGCGTTTTAAAGATCTGTTAAATATGTGTCCCCACCATGGATATGAAAGTTGGCGCCTCGTAAGCTATTTCTATGATGGACTCATAATCCGAGAGCGCCAATTTGTTGAGATGATGTGCAATGGAGATTTTCTCCAAAAGGATCCTGACGAAGCTATCAAGTACCTGAACGAGTTAGCTGAGAAAGCTCATACTTGGACTGGACCGAGTGCTACTGAGAGCACCAGTAGGTCCCGACCAGTTGGAGTTTATCAATTAAGGGTGAGGACAGTCTTAAGGCCCAAGTTGAAGCTTTAACGAAGTAAATTGAGGCCCTCAAAAGTAAAGATAGTAAAGGACCCCACATGGTAGCAAGGACAGAGGCACATGAGCCCTGTTTCGTTTGTGGTGGAATGGGCCATCTGGCTCAAGATTGTCTCACTTTTGGTGAAATGAGAGGGGTATACGAGGAGCAGTGCAATGTATTGGGTACATACAATAAGCCTTATGGACCTTTCTCAAACACTTATAATGATAGCTGGAAACACCACCCAAAATTCAGTTGGAGAGATCCAAGCCAACATGCACAATCATCTGGAGGGCAATGGAAATCAGAGCAACAATCTCAACCACCAAGGACATATTTTGCGCCTCAGAATAACATGCAGCTGAAAGGGAATTCTCTAGAGGATACCCTAAAAGCTTTTATAGATGCGCAAAATAAGACAAATCAAAGAGTTGATTCAATGCTCACGCAGCTGGTGGAAGAGAACAAGGAAATAAAAAGTCAGATCACAAAGCTGACAGAAGCTTTAACCGTTCAAGAGCGCGGTAAATTTTCATCACAAGCCCAGTCCAATATGAGAGGACAACACATGGCTCAAACTTCCAACTCTGAAGGTCAAAATATCAAGGAAGTTAATGCCATCTCTACTCGAAGTTGTAAGAATTTTGACACGCCATCAACAAGTACAACCATTTCGAGTAATGAAGAATCGGCTCAGGAGAAAGAAGAGCCAACAAAAATTCCAGTAAAGGTGCCTTTCCCCCAAGCTCTCCGACCTGCTGGGAAAGTGCCGGAAAATCAAAGTGAGATCCTAGAGCACTTGACACAATTGAAGATCAATCTTTCGTTACTACATGTGATCAAGCAAGTGCCAGCCTACGCCAAGGTTATCAAGGATCTGTGCACTATAAAGAGGAAGCACCATGTCAAGAAAACTGCATTCTTGACGGAACAAGTAAGTTCGGTGATTGAGTAGAAGACACCGCTGAAGTATAAGGATCCAGGTTGTCCCACAATTTCTTGCCAGATTGGGACACAAGAATTCGGCCAAGCGTTACTAGACCTAGGATCGAGCATTAACCTTATGCCTTATTCGGTCTACTCGCAATTGGGTCTTGGAGAGATTAAGCCCACAGATGTGGTTCTGTAACTGGCCGATAGATCCATTAAGAGACCATGGGGAATAGTGAAAGACGTTTTGTTGTAAGTCGACAAGTTTTATTACCCCGTGGACTTTCTTGTCTTGTATACACAATCTGTGCTGAATATGGAGTCATCCATTCCCATCATTCTAGGAAGACTTTTCCTTGCCACAGCAAACGCACTTATCAATTGTAGGAATGGTCTCATGAAGTGAATATTTTTCATATTCAAAAGCAACCACGTGATGATGACGAGTGTCAACAAACATTCCTAATTGACACACTTGTCGAGGAGGAGGTTCAGCTGCAAAACAACTATGAAGATCTTGAAAACCTCTTCCAAAATTCTAATTCTAAAAATTCCGGTTCTATTGAGTTGGCTCACTTGTCTGCAATTTTTAGCAACTCACAGGACATATGAACCAAGTTTGGGCCACCATGTTTTGAGGAGCTCCCAACAGAAGGAGAAAAACTGAAATCATCCATCGAGGAGGCTCCAAAAGTCAAGCTAGCCCAACTACCTGAGGGCCTAAAACATGCGTTCTTGAGAGATAAAGACACATTCCCAGTCATCGAGTCGTCTAAACTCGATGCATTACAAGAACAATGATTGATCGACATGCTGAAAGAGCATAATTCCAGGATCAAGGTAAGAAAGAAAATGGCTCATGATAAGCAGATCCTGAGGAAGAACTTCGAGCCGAATCAGTGGGTTCATCTTTATGATTCCCATTTACATCTCCACCCTGGTAAGTTGAGGTCGCAGTGGACTGACCCGTTCGTAGTGAAACGCGTTTTTCCCAATGGTGCTGTCGAGGTTGAGGACCTAACCGATGGGAGAATCCTCAAAGTAAATGGCCAACGTCTGAAGAATTACTTAGAGCGGGTGAACCATGTTGAAGTGATCATTCTCGACGACCCCGTTTACCAGCCCTGAGTAGTTTACTCACATCTTCTGTACCATATTTTGATTTTGTGTTTTTCTTTGCTTATTTTTACATTTTTTTATGTGTGTTTTTTTTTTTAAGAATCATATCAGGAAGCTCAGGCTATGCTCATAAGTGGAAAGCTCATCGTCCAAGTGTCTTCTTTCTCTATATTTCCATAATTTTTGACAGTGAGGACACTGTCTGATTTTGGTTAGGGGTGGTGAGCATATTCATGCGTAAGAGTGATTTTTGTCACGTTGATATTTGGGTTAAAATTTTTGCGAAGTTATCTGAGTATGATTTCAAAATGATTGGTTTGAGTCAATTTTTGCTGTCTTGGTTACTAAGAAATGACTTTCAGAGTTTCTTTTTGCACGTGCTAAACCTTGTGGTAAGATGGATGTTAATGCATGTCAGCTGAAAAAATTTCCGAGTTTAAGTGCTTGATTTTTAGTGAGTTAAGAGAGTAGAGAAAATGACTTTTGAACCTTCATTGATCTTTTGAGTTGGTAAAATCACTGTTAGAATATCATTACATGGTGAGTGGTTTGCTTGGTGCATATGCTTGAGGGATGGATTTTGGGTTAGATAGGAATGATCTTATGTAGTAGAGCCTCATTTTCTTATCCTTCCATTTTCAAAAAAAAAAAAAAAAAAAAAAACTGAGCAAGAGCAACATTTCAAAGATCCTGTAGCTTGGTCGTAATTACATTCGATGCTATATAGCTGTTTGTCAAAAGAACACCTTTCTACATACACTTCATTATTGCAGGTTGTCTCTTGCCAAAAAAAAAGTAATTTATTTTCCTACGCATTTTTTTTGACTCTTTGTTCGTTTTTGTAAATTTCTGTTTGACCTGAATGAAATCCCAAAAGCTGGTTTGTGGTAAGAATGGTGGCATATTCTAGTAGTTGATTAACTTATCTTTTGGTCAATGTTCGTTTGACTGTTTGTCCTAAATTTGACCTTCCTCACATTAAACGTTGATTGTTCTATTTCCAACTCCATGAGAGAACCTTTGCGCTCAAATATTTCTTACACCCGTGAGATCAATGGAGTTGAAACTTCTACTTGGTGAATTTTTCAAAGCCTTATGTGTTATGGTCAGTGGTAAGAAGGTTATGGTTTGGAACACACACACACGACTCTGGAGTTATGATTGAGCTAATCTTGATAGTATCTTTTGACTTTTTACTGACACTTTCTTTGCAATACTTAGGTGACTAGGCTAGTTGAGACTCATATTTTCTTCGTGACATGATTTCTCTTGCGTTTGGATTGCTAGAGACTAGCAATAAGCTGGTTGGGGGTTGTGATAAGTGCATGAAAATGCATCCTAAATATTGTTTTTGATTTATATAATATTAAAATATTTAAGCCTTAATTAAACAATTCCATTATTTTTATTCATAATATTTTTAATTGAAATTTGTCTAGTTTTTACTTCATTATTTACATACGAAAGCAGTGTGAAAAGCTTTGAATATTCAGTTTCTGTCGTCTTGCTGTCAGTCTCATATTTTCTCTCTAGAACTTGTGAGAATGTTTTGCAAGCTAGGCTAGAGTTCTCTTGGTGAGGTTAGAGATGAACTTCTGTTGAGTAACCCAATTCGGAATTTTGATTCCTTGTACTGTAAAGTTCAATATCTTAATGAATTAAATCTCATCTATTTTTCTATTACTTTTCAAAATATTGTGTGCCAATTTTTATATAAGTTTAGTCACACTTTTCTTATGTAATTTCGTCACGCATTGTTTTGTTATTCAAATTATTTTGCAAATTGTCTTTTACTGCAATATTGTCAAATTGATATATTGTCGATTTTAGATAACTTGTAATAATAATATTTTCGGAGTCAACATAGAGATTTAATTTATTCGATTCTTTTATTTTGTGAATCAAAACTGGAATTGGTGAACGAAACATTAGGGATTCTCGAAACATTACCCTTTTTACTATTAAATTTTCTTCACACAAATTTCCTCCATTTTATTTTATTTCCAACAAAATCTCAAAAACTCTTCTTTTTCTTTAATTCACTTGTTATTTATCTTTCTATTATGCTCTTATTTTGCTTATCTTTCTTGTTATTTTGTTATCTCTATGTGGATACGACCGCCCTTCTGTGCTACAATTGACCGCTTGTGAACATCACTTTTAGGCGTTAATCTGCCGGACATGGTTGCACTTCTCCCAACCTTTCATGGGTTAGAGAATGAGAACCCATATGTACACATCCGGGAGTTTGAAGAGGTGGTGGCCACCTTTCACAACCGTGCTGAGGTCGCAAACACAGTCAGATTGAAGTTTTTTCCTTTCTCTCTGAAGGACAAGGCCAAAAACTGGCTGCATTCTCTTAGGCCCAAGTCTATTGGTACGTGGGAAGAAATGACGATGACATTCTTTAACAAGTATTTCCCACACCATAAGACCAACAATTTGAAACGACGGATCTCGAATTTCGCTCAAAAGGAAAATGAAACTCTCTATCAAGTTTGATAACGTTTTAAAGATCTGTTAAATCTGTGTCCCCACCATGGGTATGAAAGTTGGTGCCTCGTAAGCTATTTCTACTATGGACTCACAATCCGAGAGCGCCAATTTGTTGAGATGATGTGCAATGGGGATTTTTTTCAAAAGGATCCTGACGAAGCTATCAAGTACCTGAATGAGTTATCTAAGAAAGCTCATACTTGGACTGGACCGAGTGCTACTGAGAGCACCAGTACGTCCCGACTAGATGGAGTTTATCAATTAAGGGAATAGGACAACCTCAAGGCCCAAGTTGAAGCTTTGACGAAGCAAATCGAGGCCCTCAAAAGTAAAGATAGTAAAGGACCGCACATGGTGGCAAGGACAGAGACACATGAGCCCTGTTTCGTTTGTGGTGGAATGGGCCATCAGGCTCAAGATTGTCTCACTTTTGGTGAAATGAGAGGGGTATACGAGGAGCAGTGCAATGTATTGGGCACATACAATAAGCCTTATGGACCTTTCTCAAACACTTATAATGATAGCTGGAAACACCACCCAAACTTCAGTTGGAGAGATCCAAACCAACATGCACAATCATCTGGAGGGCAATGGAAATCAGAGCAATAATCTCAACCACCAAGGACATATTTTGCACCTCAGAATAACATGCAGCCGAAAGGAAATTCTCTAAAAGCTTTTATGGATGCACAAAATAAGACAAATCAAAGAGTTGATTCAATGCTCACGCAGCTGGTGGAAGAGAACAAGGAAATAAAAAGTCAGATCACAAAGCTCACAGAAGCTTTAACCGTTCAAGAGCGCGGTAAATTTCCATCACAAGCCCAGTCCAATTTGAGAGGACAACACATGGCTCAAACTTCTAACTCTGAAGGTCAAAATATCAAGGAAGTTAATGCCATCTCTACTCGAAGTTGTAAGAATTTTGACACGCCATCAACAAGTACAACCACTTCGAGTAATGAAGAATCGACTCAATAGAAAGAAGAGCCAACAAAAATTCCGGTAAAGGTGCCTTTCCCCCAAGCTCTCCGACCTCTTGGGAAAGTGCCAGAATGTTAAAGTGAGATCCTAAAGCACTTGACACAATTGAAGATCAATCTTCCGTTACTACATGTGATCAAGCAAGTGCCGGCCTACACCAAGGTTATCAAGGATCTGTGCACCATAAAGAGGAAGCACCATGTCAAGAAAACTGCATTCTTGACGGAACAAGTAAGTGCGGTGATTGAGCAGAAGACACCGCCGAAGTATAAGGATCCAGGTTGTCCCACAATTTCTTGCCAGATTGGGACACAAGAATTTGGCCAAGCGTTACTAGACCTATGATCGAGCGTTAACCTCATGCCTTATTTGGTCTACTTGCAATTGGGTCTTGGAGAGATTAAGCCCACAGATGTGGTTCTGCAACTGGCCGATAGATCCATTAAGAGCCCACGGGGAATAGTGGAAGACATTTTATTGCAAGTCGACAAGTTTTTTACCCCGTGGACTTTCTTGTCTTGCATACACAATCCGTGGTGAATATGGAGTCATCCATTCCCATCATTCTAGGAAGACCTTTCCTTGCCACAGCAAACGCACTTATCAATTGTAGGAATGGTTTCATGAAGATATCTTTCGGGAATATGACCCTTGAGTGAATATTTTTCATATTCAAAAGCAACCACGTGATGACGATGAGTGTCAATAAATATTCCTGATTGACACACTTTTCGAGGAGGAGGTTCAACTACAAAGCAACTATGAAGATCTTAAAAACCTCCTCCAAAATTGTGATTCTGAAAATTCTGGTTCTGTTGAGTTGGCTCACTTGTCTGCAATTTTCAGCAACTTACAGGACAGAGGAACCAAGTTTGGGCAACCATGTTTTGAGGAGCTCCCAACAGAAGGAGAAAAACTGAAATCATCCACCGAGGAGGCTCCAAAAGTCAAGCTATCCCAACTACTTGAGGGCCTAAAACATGCGTTCTTGAGAGATTAAGTCGTCTAAACTTGATGCATTGCAAGAACAACGATTGATCGACATGCTGAAATAGCGTAATTCCAGGATCAAGGTAAAAATAAAAGCGGCTCATGGCAAGTAGATCCTGGGAAAGAATTTTAAGCCGAATCAACGGGTTCATCTCTATGATTCCCATTTGCTTCTCCACCCCGGTAAGTTGAGGTTTCGGTGGACTGGCCCGTTCGTAGTGAAACGCGTTTTTTCCAATGGTGCTGTCGAGGTTAAGGGCCCGACCAATAGAAGATTCTTTAAAGTTAATGGCCAACATTCGAAGAATTACTTAGAGCGGGTGAACCAGGTTGAAGAGATCATTCTCGACGACCCCGTTTACCACCCCTGAGTAGTTTGCTCACATCTTCTGTACCATATTTTAATTTTCTATTTTTCTTTGCTTCTTTTTACATTTTTTATGTGTGTTTTTGGACAATCATATTAGGAAGCTCATGCTGTGCTCATAAGTGGAAAGCTCATCGTCCAGGTGTCTTCTTTCTCTATATTTCCATAATTTTTGATACTGAGGACGCTGTCTGATTTTGGTTGGGGGTGGTGAGCATATTCATGCGTAAGAGTGATTTTTGTCATGTTGACATTTACGTTAAAATTTTTGCAAAGTTGTCTGAGTATGATTCAAAATGATTGGTTTGGGTTGATTTTTGCTGTCTTGGTTACTAAGATATGACTTCCAGAGTTTCTTTTTGCACGTGCTAAACCTTGTGGTAAGATGGATGTTAATGCATGTCAGCTGAGAAAAGTCCTGAGTTTAAGTGCTTAATTTTTGGTGAGTTAAAAGAGTTGAGAAAATGACTTTTGAACCTTCATTGATCTTTTGAGCTCGTAAAATAACTGTTAGAACATCATTACATGGTTAGTGGTATGCTTGGTGCATATGCTCTAGGGATGGATTTTGGGTCAGATTGGAATGATCTTATGTAATAGAGCTTCATTTCTGATTGTTCAAAAAAAAAAAAAAAAAACTGAGCAAGAGCAACATTTCACAGATTTTGTAGTTTGGTCGTGATCACATTCGATGCTATATAGCTGTTTGTCAAAAGAACACCTTTCTACATTCATTTCATTATTGCAGGTTGTCTCTTGCCAAAAAAAAAAAA
>NW_010362898.1:258559-267262 GCF_000414095.1 Morus notabilis
ACTGTTTGTCCTAAATTTGACATGCCTCACACTGAGCGTTGATTGTTCCATTTCCAACTCCATGAGAGAAAACCTTTGCACTCAAATATTTCTGACACCCATGAGATCAATGGAGTTGAGACTTCTACTTGGTGAATTTTTTTAAAGCTGTATGTGTTATGGTCGGTGGTCAGAAGGTTATGATTTGGAGCACACACACACGACTCTGGAGTTATGACTGAAATAATCTTGATAGTATATTTTGACTTCTTACTGACAGTTTGTTTAAAATACTCAGGTGACTAAGTTAGTTGAGACTCAGATTTTCTTTGTGACACGATTTCTCTTGCGCTTGGATTGCTAGAGACTAGCAATAAGTTAGTTGGGGGTTGTGATAAGTGCATGAAAATGCACCCTGAATACTGCTTTTGATTTATATAATATTAAAATATTTAAGCTTTAATTAAACAATTCCATTATTTTTATTTATAATATTTTTAATTGAAATTTGTCTAGTTTTTGTTTAATTATTTATAGATAAAAAACAGTGTAAAAAGCTACACAAAAATAAGTCATGAAAGTCATATTTTCAACCATCCGGAGTCAAGCCTCTTAGCTAAGCCACACAAGCCATCAGAGAGAGAGCCGAGTCAATTGAGCCGAGTAACTGAGCCGGCCAAGTCGCATAAGTCCGCGTGGGCCCCAGCTCTTCCATGTTCCCCGACTCTTCCTCGCGCGCGTCACCAGCACGCCTTCTCTCAGCGCGCGCGTTTCTTTCACGCAAACGTCAGCGCGCGTCCAAGGCTTTAATCCGCATGGGCCGCGTCTGCGTTGCCAGCGTGAGCTTCCAGTGAGATGTCCATTGAAAATTTTGTTCAATGGCCTCTCCGTGTTGTGGGGTTGACAATGAAAGAGACAGATACGTCTCGACTGATCTGAGAAATCAGCAATCGAGGACAAACATGATCTTTTCTCATAAGATTTCAGTATTCTAATATGATGAAACTCTTGTTAGTATGACAAAGTGCATTAATGTTCCGCAGGTTTAAGTCTAATTGATAGCTGATAGTTGATAATTTTTAGGACTGGGTGGTTAGCAGATGTTTTCGCAGACATGTTTTGGTATTTCAATTTTTATTTTTGTTTTTCAGTTGTCATAGATATTTTAACGTAATTTAATTTTTATTTTCTATTTTTATGGTATTTTTAGAAAATAGCTGATAGTTGATAATTTTTAGAATGATCAAGACAACAGTATATGGATAATATGCTTATATTCATATAAATCATTATATTAAAAAAAACGAAAAACAACAACAACAAAGGGTACGTTAACTTCGCATACTGATCTTCTCCTAATACAGAACCGAGGGAGAAAATATTGCTAATTAAACCGATGACAAGATTCCTGATTAGCACCATAACTAATGGCTTTTGTTAATTTATAAAAGAAATCGCATCCATATTCTATACAGTTTTTCTACATATATTTCTAGACTCTAGAAATCTAACACTATTAATGGCATTTTTTTTTCTTATTTTTCATTTTTGGTATTTTTACGTGCAAATAACCTAATTTCTTGATTTCAGAAAAAAAAAAATTAGGTTAGTTTAGAATTGAAAACAATAGCAGCGTCCTTGTCTCCACGACCGCTACAATTTACAACAACTTTTGTGCCGCTTCGTAAAGTAGGGCAAAGTTTATCCAGAAATGCCAATGCATGACATGCTTCTAACGCTGGAAATATGCCTTCCAATCTGCACAACAGTCGGTACGCTGCAGAAGAAAATAGGGATTAACATAATAACTCAAGTCTTTTGTCAGCTTAAAAAAGTCAAAAGTATACATATATATATATATATATTATATATATATTATAATATAATGATTTTAATCTGAAGAATTATTAAGGTTCCGTTTAAAAGGTATACTTAAATTATGATTATGATTTTGACATTTGAAATTCAAATTTTTTATTAAAAAAAAATAATGTAATAGAATCAATAATTTGAATTAGAGTATATGAAATAAACGGCCCTGATTGTTTTTTGTTGTGTAAACTACAATATTATCCTACGCACCATCAAGAGCTTCTTGATCAGTGGCTGTGTGAAACTCGGCTCGTCCACTGTCTTTGAGAAAGCTCAGCTCGGGGCTAACTCCTGGGTACTCCAGCCTGCAATTATTTTTGTTGTCAAGTAATTAGTACACACATACATATACATACATAGAGGATCGGAGGAAAAAAAAAAAACAAACACATTTGAGAAACTTTTTTAATTTGGAAAAACTATTTAGATCATTTTTGTTATGATAACTTAAAAGGACTACATAAAAAAAAATATTTACGTTAAAAAAATATCTTTCAATAGGATACCTTTGAGAAAATATCACATTTACGAGGAAAAATTAGTAGTTGGTAGGGTCATGGGACAAAAAAACATAATCGTTTAGAAACAAGTTATTTTAGTGAGAAAGAAGAAATAAAAGTATTTATAAAATATAAAAAGTATTTTAGAAAATTAATGAAAAATATTGAAATCATGAAATATTAGATCTATGACGAAAGTAATCCAAATACCCAAATTTAATATGTCAGGCGTAAGAGGGAAAATTATCGAATTTATATGACCTGATGATAGAAGCCACATATTGATATAGACTTACCCGACACCAATGGAATGGGGGCCTACAATTTGACCCTCATGGTCCTGCAACAGGTAGCTCATGGCTCCATGATACACACCCACTTCGCCTCTGGTAAGGGTAGCCGAGTGGTGGCCGCTGTCCAGTCCTATCCCTGCTCCTTCGACGCCGATCAACCTGACGTCTTCGTCGTCGATAAATTCATGGAACAAACCCAACGCATTGGACCCGCTCCCCACGCAGGCGACCAAGACGTCTGGCTCGCCTCCCCACTTCTCCAAGGCTTGCTTCCTTGTCTCCTTTCCGATCACTGACTGGAACTCCCGGACCATGCTAGGGCACGGATGAGGCCCTACCACGGTTCCCGTCAAGTAATAGCTGGTCTCCAAGTCGTTTACCCAGTTCCTGAACGCCTCAGATGTCGCATCCTTGAAATTTCCCGCCACTGATTTTACCTAATTAGTCAATAATGACACATATACTTAGTTATAAGATTTTTTTTCTTTTTTTTTAAAAAAGGTATAAAACTCGTACTAATGATCAACTGACAACATCATATTACGCTTTCTACATCTCCATTTGAATATTCCAATTGTTTGATACATATATTTATTAGAAATGATTGCTTATGAGACCTTAAAACAGAAAAATCCAACCTCTCCTGGAAAAAAGCCAATAATACACGATACATATATTTTTATATAAAACTATTGGATTATTGGTTTTTCCTCCAATGATTTTATGGTTGATTGGAATTTATGTGACATCAGATTACTTTATCATATCAATAGTTACACGGGGATAATCATGTGATATACACATGTACTTTATTGTTTCCTACTTGGCTAATAGTGAAAATACCTGAGCACCAAGTAGCTTCATCAAGAGCACATTAGAGGACTGTTTTTCAATATCTTTTGTCCCCATAAACACAGTGCACTCCAAAGATAGTTTGGCACACGCGGCAGCAGTGGCGACGCCGTGCTGTCCTGCACCGGTGGCGGCCACGACCCTAGTCCTGCCCATGCGCCGGGCAATCATTGCCTGCGCGATGGCGTTATTCATCTTGTGTGCTCCTCCATGGTTGAGATCCTCCCTCTTTAAATATATCTCTGGCCCTTCGCCACTACAACTCTTGCTCTTGTAGTGCTCTGTCAGCCGCTGTGCATAATACAAAGGCGTTTCCCGCCCAACGTAGTCTCTCAGCGCTGTCGCTAGCTCCGCCTGTACTTCCCAACCAGCATTAAAAAAAAAAAAAAAAAAAATTCATGTCATGCAAGTATATGGTTATATTTTGAACTACGTATAAAATATCATGCACAATATGATAATTTATAAAAGCCTCAGAATTGACATGTGAATTTATATTTTACGATAGATGTAGTGCAACCCACCTGAAACTGGACATCGTGCAAAACCGACCGGAATTCAGCTTCAAGCATGTTCAAACAAGTTATCAATGTCTCGGGGACAAACTTGCCCCCAAACCTCCCAAATTTTCCATTACCAATAATTTCTTCTATAGTCTCTTGACAACGATGGGTTTCAAATCGTCTCTTTGTCGAAGACCTACCAAGATTAATGAAAGTGCTGTTTTGATCTGCGGGCACTTCCACGACCGGTTTAGCAGTAGTGGAAGTGTTACCTTGAACAGCAAGTGAACAAGTCGCCACCTTGGCAATATTCCCGGTCTTTCTCTTCTCACACATTTCTTTTCCAACACTATTAGCGAAAAAGGAGTAATTGAAACTACCACAAGCCATATTTTTTTCCTTTATAATATATCTATGTAGATATCTTTTCACTACTTGAGATGTATTTTCTTTTTTGCTTGAGAGAGAAAAAAATACGAACTTGTGAGAAAGTTATGTTGTGTGGAATGTGATAAAGTTGTGTGGATACTTATATAGAAGAGCAAGCGAGCAAAAAACCGTAATAATTATTGAAAAGAAAAGTCATTGAAGCTTCCTTGGATATATACTAGCAAAGCCACTTCAGCCACCCGTTTGCCAATTTATAAACGAGATTCACGACAATGGTAAGGTCGTTGTTTCTGAAAACATCACTGTTGACGCATGCATGTCCACTTCATTAGTGGAGAATTATCTGTATACATAAAACACAGAGCAATAATATAATAAGTTGAATTCAGGTCCTTGTCAAGAGTCACTGTCCACTCATGTCGACATTTTATTAATGGCTATATTCTTTTCTTATATACAACAATGTGTTTTTATCCGATGAAATCCGCACATTTTAATTTAAATAATTTGATTCAGGTCCACATTTTTTTAATGGCTATATTCTTTTCTTATATTCAACAATGTGTTTTTATCCGATCCAATCCGCACATTTTAATTTAAATTGTAATTTGATGAGCACGTGCTGGTTTTGAAAACATTGCATCTAATCTATCCCGGAATTATCTGTTTTTTTTTAAAAAAAATTAATTTTGGACCTAGTCTCAACAATTGTACTTTTGGACTGTTGTTTCTGACCAATAATGTTATTTCGCGAAAAAAAGGTAGATCTAAAACCATATCAATACAAATATACACACACCCACACACACGTGTATTACATACTTAGGGTTTTATTCGTCATTTAACTATCATGTCGCTCTAATTAAATCGTTCAAATTCAATGAAAAAGTGTAGATAACTAATTAATTACTTGCGGATTGTAGTAGTTGGCTTCAACTGAATGAAAATGTTGCATCCACTCTTTTCAAGATTATTGATGAATTGATACCAAAAGTTGATATGGAGTTTGAAAGAAAAGAAAAGGCTTATAATTTTTAAAAAAACTTACATCTACAAAGAAAGTTTCAGTATTTGGAGAAGTAATTACTAGCTAGATGATATAATAAGCGATACGTTTGATGAACGTTATCATGCCAAACAAAGTTTGATTGTATTGCAAAGTTAATCACAAAATTGATAAATATCGTGTTGGTAAGTTTCTTACCGCGGCATTCCCCCTTCCCCTTGTATTAAAAAAAAAAAAAAAAAGGTTCCTTACTGTACATATACATGTGAAATTAAATCCCATCAAGGTCACTTACATAGGTCTCCAAAGAGAACCCAGATCCTCTGTCCATTTTGTTTATCTGTCTAACCAATTATTTTTGACACGTCACCGCTTGCACAAGCAGAAACCATTTCCTTCCCCAGGAGAGGTAATTCGTGTCACGTGTCGTGTTTTGATAATTTCTTTCTAAATTTACAGTCAATCCGAACATGACCCGTGACACAAAATTTTTTAAAAACCGCAACACGAACACGACACGATTACTTTACGAGTTGACACGACACGACCCAAAAACGACCCATGACACGAAATTGACCCGTGAATCCAAAATTGACACGAAAATTATATACTTTTATTTAGTTTTTTTTTACATATTTAAAATAACTTAAAATTCATAACACACTAAATTACAATAACATCCATTGAAATTAAGCAAATAATAGTATAAGATTTTGAGTATAACTATCATGATATCACAAGTTCATAATAAAATTTAAAATATACCATGAAAAATATATGTATTTTTTAGTTTTTTACGAGTTTCGTGTCGTGTTCGGGTTAGGCGGGTCCAACCCGAAATTGACCCGTGCTTTTCGTGTCAATTTCAGGTCGACCCAATTCTGACCCAAACTTTTTTTTCTCAACCCTAACCCATAAAATGCATATCGTTTTCGAATCGTGTCGTCGTGTCGTGACCCATCTTATCGGTCCTATCCTTCCCCATTACTTGCTTTTTCTTTTTCTCTCCCGTAATAAATTTTCTCTTTCTTCTTCGCTTCTTCACCCTATCTAATTTCTTTTAGCCACTCCGATTCTCTGACACTTTTTTCTTTCTCAATCTGGAAAAAAAAAAAAAAAACAGTTTCATCTGCCAGTTTTTCCGGGTTATTTTATCTTCTAATTCTTCTTTTTCTTTTTTCCTTTTTTGAAATGAAAACAAGAATTTACAATCCCTTTTCTTTTTGAAATGGGTTCAAACTGTTTTTTTTTTTTTTTTTTTTTTTTTTTTTTTTGGTTTGACACCAACCAAGTCTTTTTTCCATGAACCTCTGGTTTTAACAGAGTAAAATGAAATTAGAAATGGAACAAGGTAGAGATTAGAGACAAGTGCCCAAGAACCAAAGCAAGGGACGAAAAAGAAAAAAAGGAAATCTGATGTATTCAAATTCTAGGGAAGATGACCACGAACAGCGCGCCACCGACGAAGCCTTGGTAACCACCGGGAAGAGTTCCCACTTGTTTTCTCCAATTAGACTTATCGTCTCCCAAAAATTCCACGTCTCCACCTTCCATTTATAATAAAGATAAGAAAATTAAAAGATTTGCAGATTTTGATAAAGTAAGAGCCGATTTGGTTAAAGGATTCGTTTTCTCTGATTCGAATTATAATTTATAATTCATTATAGTATTTTCTTTTATAAAAAATTACGTAAATTAAAAATAATTTTTATCTCATAATTTTAATTCATAAATTAAACGGACTCTAAGAGGTTTTTATGATGAAAAGAAAAAAAATAATTATTTTTATTTTAGAGATTTAAAGGAAAAGAAAGATCAGCGAAACATTTTCATCTGAGATCAATTCTGATCCAAACTTCTTTTTTCTCAACCCTAACCCGTAAAATTCGTATTGTTTTCGAATCGTGTCGTCGTGTCGTGATCCATCTTGCCGGCCCTATCCTTCCCCGTTACTTGCTTTTCTTTTTCTCTCCCGTAATAAATTTTCTCTTTCTTCTTCGCTTCTTCACCCTATCTAATTTCTTTTAGCCACTCCGATTCTCTGACACTTTTTTCTTTCTCAATCTGGAAAAAAAAAAAAAAAACAGTTTCATCTGCCAGTTTTTCCGGGTTATTTTATCTTCTAATTCTTCTTTTTCTTTTTTCCTTTTTTGAAATGAAAACAAGAATTTGCAATCCCTTTTCTTTTTGAAATGGGTTCAAACTGTTTTTTTTTTTTTTTTTTGGTTTGACACCAACCAAGTCTTTTTTCCATAACCCTCTGGTTTTAACAGAGTAAAATGAAATTAGAAATCGAACAAGGTAGAGATTAGAGACAAGTGCCCAAGAACCAAAGCAAGGGACGAAAAAGAAAAAAAGGAAATCTGATGTATTCAAATTCTAGTGAAGATGACCACGAACAGCGCGCCACCGACGAAGCCTTGGTAACCACCGGGAAGAGTTCCCACTTGTTTTCTCCAATTAGACTTATCGTCTCCCAAAAATTCCACGTCTCCACCTTCCATTTATAATAAAGATAAGAAAATTAAAAGATTTGCAGATTTTGATAAAGTAAGAGCCAATTTGGTTAAAGGATTCGTTCTCTGATTCGAATTATAATTTATAGTTTATTACAGTATTTTTTTTTATAAAAAATTACATAAATTAAAAATAATTTTTATCTCATAATTTTAATTTATGAATCAAACGGACTCTAAAAAATTTTTATGATGAAAAGAAAAAAAATAATTATTTTTATTTTAGAGATTTAAAGGAAAAGAAAGATCAGCGAAACATTTTCATCTGAGATGAAGATGACCCCTTTCTTTTCTTGGAATAAAAAGAATATTTTTTTTGCTCTGAGGAGTAAAAAGAATATGATGCTGAACTATGGACATCCAGGACAAAGAAAAAAAAAGGAAAAAGAGACGGAAGTTAGCCTCTTTATTTCTTTGAGATCCATTAAAGTTTACATTGCAACGTGGCGTATTTTAATTCGTTGGACAGGAATTGGGACAGCCATTTTAGACGGAGGATCCCAGTCCGAAAGTTTTGGGTTCATACCTGAGGATTCTCGATTTATTTACGTAGTATCAGATAGCGGATTAATGGGTCGCTTTCGCAATTATTACGTAGATACTACCACCTATTCATCTGTCATATTAAAATGGTAGTTAACGAATGATAATAAAAAAAAGATAATTTATTTATTTAATTTTATTTTTATAAATATAATAAAAGGAGATATGAATATTTTTATGTTGATAAAATTACTTTTTATGTTAATATAACGAATATTATTTATATTAATATAATTATTTAATAACTAA
>NW_010362898.1:269073-274208 GCF_000414095.1 Morus notabilis
ATTATTATTTTAAATATTATTACATGTTTTTAAAAATTAAACCACGAAACGTAGTTTCAATTTTTTTTAAAATTGAAATCAATCTCTGAATAAAACTACCAAACGCATTTTAGAAATAATTTCAAAATGAAAATGAAAACGTTTTCATTTATATTTTTATACAGAAAATAAAAACATTTTGGAACCAATTCTAAACGCACCCGATATGTTATAAAAGAGGAAGGAGAATAAAGTAAGAAATAAAGTGATGAAATAAGTGACATTACCCTTTCTCGTAGATTATAGATGAAGTTAAGTTAGAATCATAACACCAAGGGGAAAATAAAGAACTAAAATTGATTACCAGAACATCACTAATGGGACATGCCGTGTGAAAAACACCATGGCAACCACTGATAGCTTCTTTGAGGCTCTTGTAATCAAGGAGATCAGCTTTACACAGAATCAACCTCTCTTTGGCTCCTTCAAGCTCTCTCAAGTGACTATTTTTTGGGTAATCTATAACCAAACCAAACCAGAAAATAAAAAAATACACAAAAATTAACACCAATCAAAAAACACGTATATATTTAATAGTATAAGAGAATAATTTAAATTTTTGTGAGAAAGTCTAATAAAATACGGTTCAAACTCATGAAATAAGCATGGCCTAAAAGACCCACCTGGATTTCTGACAGTTCCTTTGACAGTATAGCCTCGTTCAAGCAAGAGCTTGACGATCCAAGAGGCACTAAATCCTCCGGCGCCGGTGACACACACTGTTTGTCCATAACCTGGCGAAGCAGCACTCTCGACAGGCATTTTGGCATGTTTTTCAGATGTGGGTGTGCTATATATAATGCGAGTTATATATGCCATCTGTGGGTTGCTATGATCAGCGACAAAAAATATGGTCGTGATCTATATAATGATCAATGCTTGTGTTTGCCAAACGTAAGGAAAAAAGTGGACGCATGAGAACTGAAAAGTCTTGAGCGCGTTTAGAATTCGTTTCAAAATGATTTTATTTTTTTTATATGAAAATAAAAATGTAAATATTTTTAATCTCAGACAGAAATCATTTTTGAAAATGCATTTTATAGTTTTATCAAAAGTTTATTTTTAGTGTAAAAAAACCCATTAATGTCTCTTTTTCTCTCTCTGCTCGAGAGATGAAAAAACGAAAATAAAAAATGAAAAACGATTAAAAGTCATTTTTCATTTCTCTCTCATTTTACACTAAACAAAAAAATCATTTTCATTTTCATTTTTTATCTTTATTGCGTCAAATACCATTTTGAAAACGTTTTCATTTTTTCTTTCTTAAAAAACGTAAAAAATAAAAACAAGATCAATTCTAAACACGATATTTGTTTATGACTTTATAAGAAAAAATGCGAAAAATTTTACTATTATAATTAGAATTAAGTACGAAAATTCTCTCTAATTTATAACTCATATGACACTTTACCTCCTCACTTATAAAACTAATTAACATTAGTTGTCTCTAGAAAATAAAAGGTTAACCAAAAAAAACAAAACAGCTCTTTTTATTAACTTTTCTGACGAAGATGTCACACAAATAATAGATAGTGACTGTAAAATAATTTAATGAATAATTATTCTTTTACCCACACCTCTTAATTGAACCCAAAAAAAAAAAAAAATCAATCAATCAATCCGCTTGACAGTTGCATCCCCAATCAATCCGCTTCGTTTGACTAGTGGAGAGTGTCCAATCGGATAATGAACTTGTCGACATAACGACTTCAAACAGATTCGGGCCTAAGAGCCCATATTTTGAAATTTTGGGCCTATATCTTTTTTTATTGGAAGAAGGAGAAAAATATATCAAGACTTGAGATGAATTAAAATTAATAGGTCAATAGTTTATATAAGTTAATAAACATGTTAAATTACTGTTTTTATTTATAACTTGTCTGGTTATGAACCATAACTTGATAAGTTATTATTCATAACTTATCTGATTATGAACCATAACTTGACAAGTTTGTCCATAACTTATCTGGTTATGAACCATAACTTGATAAATTATGGCCTATTAATTTCTATAACTAAAAATTGACCTATATATTTTCTTAAACTTTTTATATTGACCTATTTTCTACTATTTCTCTTTTTTATTTTATTTTTATTTTTAAAATGTTTTCCTATACCCTCGATAGAACGGCCGAATTACAATTACAATTGAAATATGAGTTAAGTTTCAGGATATTTCATACATGGTCTACATGTATAATGATATTTAAACAATGTATTAAGTAATTACTTTATTAACATTATAATAATATATTAATCTTCACGTAATCAGAATGTTGCTCTTTCTTTTCCCGCATTTTGGGTATATCTATCTTTTTTTTAAAAATCCCAATCCCAAAAATAAAAGAATTGAGATATCACTAAATCACAAATTAATTAAATTTGTTGTAATATGTTAATATTTGTATGTTTTAAAATTCAAATCAACAAAAAGTTGCATCAATAAGTTTTAATTAAGAGAAAAAAAGATAAATACCACTTAAAATATATTTTTATCCCCTTACTCTTAATTAACGCTTTTTTTAGTCAATAACTATATTAATGAAAATAAAAATCTAAACTCATACACTTTAAGAATAAATTCAATACTTTTCTCTTTAATTAATTACTTTCTACCTAATCAAACTTAAAAGAAAAAATCAATATTTAATATTTCAAATCTACCAAAACCGCTATATATATTAGCTCATGGCATTAAAATTAAAGCAATATCATTATAAAAATGACTAAAAGCATTATCAGTGCTCTTGTTCTCGACAAACAATTGCTCTAGCCCACGCCATTAAAATACAAGCAATCTCACTATCAAAACGACCAAAAGCAATGTCAGCATTAGTACTCTTATCCGTAACAATAAATTGTTCTAGCTCATTGTTGACGGTGATTTCTCGTCAACAAAAACAGGCCGGGTTACCTCCGGGTTTCCTGTTGGATTACCGGCCTTAGTGATGAAAGTGTGTGAGAATTTGATGGTGGGATGTATTGTGTTTAAATAAAGGGACACGCACAAAGTAATAACACAATGGATTTTATAGTGGTCCACTCTATAAAATCAGAGCTACATACACTATTGTTGTATATTTCTTTTGAGAGGATTATAATTTACATCAATTGTGTTGTGTTCTCTCGGATCTCAACCCCTTTCCTGTATGGGGTCTCGCCTTTTTTATACTGGGAGCTTCCTTCGCTGGGTTGATTTCCCTCGTAGGTAGAAGCACTCAAGTGCTCTCCCTTTTTAGGCCCAGTCGTAGCCCACTAATCACTTGGAGCACTGTTCACTCAGCCACTTAGTCTTCTATTATGGCTCTGTGCGCTCCTGTAACCCTTTTCTGTCCCCTGTGGGGCGGTTTAAGGGTTCGCAATAAATGCCTGCCTTGTAGTCATCCCCACTTTTATACGCAACTTGCCACGTCAGACCTTTCCTCAAAGAGCATTCCCCTCGTCGCCAGTGTTGCTTAACCCAACTGTCCTTCTTGACTGTTGGTTCCACCGTTGAGGGATTTCTATGTCCTAAGGTCGACGGTACGAACTGTCGACGCCAGGAGGAATCGACGCCCCAAGTTGGACCTTTCACTTGGGTTCTTTATAATGGAACCGGAGGGAGCCCCAGGCGTCGAGGGTTGGGAGAGTAGTTAAGGCTACGTGTCGTATTATGGTTCTTCCACGTGTCCTTCACATTTTCCCACACAACACTCATATCATTAATATATAAGTAATTTCATTATAAAATTGATCAAAACCTATATACGCAAAATCAATGAAGAAACATATACACACAGCCATAGATATAACAAAAAATACAAACACAAAACCATGTCACAAAAACATGCCGGGTTACTTCCGGATTTCCCGTTGGATTACCGGCCTTAGTGATGAAAGTGTGTGAGAATTTGATGGTGATATGTATTGTGTTTAAATAAAGGGACACGCACAAAGTAATAACACAATGGATTTTATAGTGGTCCACTCTATAAAATCAGAGCTACATCCACTGTTGTTGTATATTTCTTTTGAGAGGATTATAATTTACATCAATTGTGCTGTGTTCTCTCGGATCTCAACCCCTTTCCTGTATGGGGTCTTGCCCTTTTTATACTGGGAGCTTCCTTCGCTGGGTTGATTTCCCTCGTAGGTAGAAGCACTCAAGTGCTCTCTCTTTTTAGGCCCAGTCGTAGCCCACTAATCACTTGAAGCACTGTTCACTCAGCCACTTAGTCTTCTATTATAGCTCTGTACGCTCCTGTAACCATTTTCTGTCCCCTGTGGGGCGGTTTAAGGGTTCGCAATAAATGCCTGCCTTGTAGTCATCCCCACTTTTATACGCAACTTGCCACGTCAGACCTTTCCTCAAAGAGCATTCCCCTCGTCGCCAGTGTTGCTTAACCCAACTGTCCTTCTTGACTGTTGGTTCCACCGTTGAGGGATTTCTATGTCCTAAGGTCGACGGTACGAACTGTCGACGCCAGGAGGAATCGACGCCCCAAGTTGGACCTTTCACTTGGGTTCTTTATAACGGAACCGGAGGGAGCCTCAAGCGTCGAGGGTTGGGGGAGTAGTTAAGGCTACGTGTCGTATTATGGTTCTTCCACGTGTCCTTCACATTTTCCCACACAACACTCATATCATTAATATATAAGTAATTTCATTATAAAATTGATCAAAACCTATATACGCAAAATCAATGAAGAAACATATACACACAGCCATAGATATAACAAAAAATACAAACACAAAACCATTTCATTAAAATAAACTCAATATCATTAAACATAGCAACTCACACCTAAATTAAAGACAAAAAGAGAATATATATGTTATTGTATATACAGAACAATAACAAAAGATGACACTATATATACACACATATATATATATATATATATATGAAACAATAACAAAAAATTACAATATATATATATATAAATATATATGGTAAAAGAGGATAAATACTCTTTAAAATATATGGGTCTTAGATTTTCATTCTTTATTCTTGATTAATATTTTTAGTAGAAGAATTATATTAATCAAAAGAGTATTAATTATTTAAAGGTGAGTTCACCGATTTATATATATATATATATGTAAATGCAAATTTA